>NW_026596057.1:7589619-7616288 GCF_907164565.1 Psammomys obesus | reverse complement strand
ACACACACACACACACACACACACACACACACACACACACACACAAAATCAGTGAAAGCTGAAAGATTCACTTGGATTGCCCTAAGAAGTTCTCTGGAACGTTTCTCTCTGTGAAGTCAAGTGTAGAAGCACGAAGATCAGCACAGTGATGGCAATCCAAAAAGCGATGTCTCACTATGCATGGGCTCCTATATATCTCCTTTCCTCAGAGTCCACCCATGGATGTTCTCAGCTGGCCAAAGTCACGCCCCTCGCATGTGAAGGGTCACAGCAAAACATCATGTGCCCTCTCACAAGCCAACCTGGGCAAAACATCACATGCCCAGCTTGCAGCAAAACATCACATGGCAAAATTCAATCTTCAAAGAAACCAGAAACTTCCACTTTAACCTCCCCTGAATTGAATCGTTCCTCTTGGAAGGAGAGGCACACAAGATTCAAGAGGCTTTAGAAGGCTACAGCTTAGGAGGTTTCAAGATTCAGAAGGCCCCAAGGTTATAAAAGGCGTGAACAGTTGCTAGGAGTCTCTTTGGTGGAGTCATCTTCAAGTTAGGCAAGAAGGTTCAAGGATGCAACTTTCTTGTGTCATCACCCATGTAGGGGTTGGCTTATTGGTGATGCACTCTCTGCCTTTGAGTCACTCCAATAAACTCTTTGGTTCACCAAAGTAGACTTGGGTAGAATTTTGTCTGGTGCCGGTTCTCCATCTGGGATAAACAGACATTTGCTCACATCGCTCCAGAAAGTCACAAACCATAGGAGGAAACGGGCCAGACAATGTGTTTATTTACGGAACTATCTGGCAGCTGCCCGGGGTTGTGGTAGCTGTTGTGTGACCTGCTGCTGGGCTGAACAATATTGTTCATGGCCACTCAACACAGCGCACAAATTGTCGTACCAAAACTCTTTTGATAGTTTTTAAATAATAAAATTATTGTTTTACTAAATACTGAGGTAAAAGACCATATTACTTTCACTACTTCCATTTTGCATTAATAATTCTGTTCTAGTTTGTCTTTTATGTAGACCAGGCTGACACGGAATGTGCAGAGATCTGCCTGCCTTTCTTCCTGAGTTCTGGGATTAAAACTGCATGTCACCACGACCAGCCACTATTTTTAAGGACTTCTAACTACAAGTATGTGATGACCACTGTGTCTCCCATTTTACCTTTACACAAAGGTATGTGTATCATGGCATCATGGCATGTTAATTCCATACTATTTTAAAGAACTTAGTAGTGGGATGGCTGGAAAATTCTTAATTTGCTAATGTAATATATATCTATTCACCACTACAATAGACTCAATTTAGCAGTATATTTCCACAATTAAACATTTTTATCCCTTCTTTAAAAAAGGAATAAGCAGTCTAATTTCTCTTTTAGGTGAGGCATGTGACCCATGCAGATAAAGTATTTATTTTGCCTTAATGTAAGCTCTGCAGTATTTATTAATGTATATTCTCTAACCCTGGACAAACTACACAATGTTATCTCAGAATCATGTACTCTAAATTGACACGGAAAATGATACTATCACTAGGTTCTTCAGAAATATCAGGTGTTAGCTGATTGATTAAACAAAATAGAATGAGCTCATGGCGAGATGAAGCTTTATTTTATAAATGCAGGTTTTTTTAGGAGTAGTGAGGGAGAGGAAGGGGGAAGGGCAGCGTGCACTTGCTGGGGGTTGGGGAAGGGAGAGAGGGATAGGAGGAAGCAGCGGGGTCGGGGAAAGGGAGAGAAAAGGTGAAAAGGGGCTTTGGAACCAAGATGTTTGGATTATACAATGAAGGGCCTCTTTGAGAGAAGCCCCACCCCTAGGTAGAGGTCAGGGTATGGCAGCCACACCCTGCAGCAGGTAGGGACTTTAACTATGAGGATAGTGCTTAAAGACAGGCATTTGACAAATGGTGGCTATTTTAAACTTAACAGTAAATTAAATTTTCAATACAACCAGATGTGTTTCTCAGGAGAGGCATTTACCTAAAATAAGATTCTTGTACTAGTCTGTAAAATTAAAAGTATGAGCTTTTCTAATACCTGCCTTTTCACTCCCAAATGATGTCACAGAGACCTATTGTATTTATTAATAAGCTTCAAGCAACATTGCTGGGCAGATACTGAGCTAGTCTAACCCGTCTATACTGGTCTGCACTACTTCCCTGCTCTGCGCCCTGTTACCTGCCATCTTAGTCTCACCCTGGCTGCTCCTGCTCCATCCATGTCCCCATGGTAACCCTCTCCCTGTCTTCTGCTCTCCTCTGTCCCTCTCTTGCTCTCTGCTCTCTACCTGGGAGCACCCCCACTGGGATCAAAGTCCCACCTTAACTCTCCTGCCCAGCTATAAGCTGTTCAGCTCTTTATTAACCAATCAGAAGTGATGAAGAACAGTTTTTACACAACATTGAGACAGAATAATGCGAGTGGCATTGCCAACATCTGGACTGCTGCCAGATCTCTGGCTACAGAAATCAGCATTTGAATACACAGTGCATAAGACCATGCCTCAACAATGGTCTTATTGACAAATGAGAATTTGAGGGGAAACAGAGTACCTCTATGAACCCTTCTTATAATGTTGTGTTTAGAGTTTCTGAGGAAGTCATCAGGGAATTCCAGTACATTTCGTGTATTTTAAAGAGAAATCATATTCAGTCTGTGTTTTAAAGCCAAGCTGCACGTAACTCACTTGATCAAATGGTACAAAGTAGGGGCAGGTTTAGATTACTTAGCGTTGTTCCTTAGGTAACTCCTGACATGGTTGTATTTTTTTGTCCAGGAAAATATATCTGCTTTCTACGTATGATGTATAGTCACCCCCCTAATACAGAATGAGCTAACTCAGCTATGAAACAGCTGTTAAAAACCATTATGCTAATTCATAATTTACACTATTTCCCAGTAATTTATATCCCTTAACTCTATAGATTCCTGATGTACTTATCATCAATATTCTTACCGCAGAGATATGTTGCTAAAGAAATTCCATACATATGGACTGTTCTGCCAGCAAATACTGGTGATAGCTCAAAAAAACAAATTTGTCAGGAAGTTTGCATCACTATACTTTTAAAATCACATTCTTGTCTGCTGTCTTTGGAGTATTCTACTATGAAGGAAGACAGCATATTTTCTGTTGAACTGATGTGTAACAACCGATGAAAATCAGCATTTGATTGTTTTTCATTTATATTTTAAGTAACGTTGTACATTTATTCATATTCATATAATTGAATATGAATAATGGTCTCATGTTAAAAAAAACTAAAACACTAAAAGTTGGAATAACTGTTGCTTGCAAAAAAAACAAAATGAAGGAAATAACTCAAATTGGTTGAAATTCTGGCTCCTAGATCAGTGCTTTCACTGGAGAGTTAGCACAAAGGCTGTATGTAGATCTAATGACTCCTATAAGGAAGGCCTCCTACACCAATAGCCTCATTAGACAGGTAAAAAGCAGAGAGGACATTTAATCAATGTTTTGATAAAAAGCAATATGGTTCAGCAACCCCAAGTTTGTCTTCAGGGTACTGTCACGAACTTTGAAGTTTAGACATAGGATGAATTGGGGGCAAGAGATACATAATCAAAACCATTCACTTGATTTATCCTTGTGTGCTGGCTAGTCTTGTCAACCTGACACAAGCTAGTTACGTGAAAGGAGGGAACCTCGGTTGAGAAAACGCCTCAGTTGAGAAATGCTGGAAGGCATTTTCTTAATTAGTGATTGATGAGGGATCCAGCCCATTGTGAGTAGAACATCCGTGGGCTGGTGGTCCTGGGTTCTGTAAGAAAGCAGGTAGAGCAAGCCATGAGAAGCAAACCAGTAAGCAGCACCCTCCATGGTCTCTACATCAGCTCCTGCCTCGTTTGAGTTCCTGTCCTGACTTTCTTTAATGATAAACAGTGCTGTGGAAGTAAGCCAAATAAACCCTTTGGTCATGGTGTTTTGTCACAGCACAGGAAACTCCAACTAAGACAGCTCATCAAAGGTTATTTCAGTTGATCCTTCCCAGTTCTGACACTGAAATGTGGTGGTCCAGAGAATTTACTGCTTGTGGGAACAAACTGATTATTCTTAGATAATTACTAACCCAGACACAACTTCAACACTGTGGAAAATTATTAGAATAGCCTGTCCTGAAAGGATACACTGAACTAGAAATGAAAGGTGACAAGGTTCAGGACAGTGACTTGAGCTGTGCCTTGAAATTTGAAGAGGATGAGATAAGTCTAGCTCAGTGGTTCTCAACCTTCCTAAGACTGCAACCCTTTAATACAGTTCCTTATGTCGTGGTGACACCCCTCCCATAAAATTATTTCATTGCTACTTCTTAACTGTAATGTTGTTACTGTTATGAATCATAATGTATCTATGTTTTCCGATGGTCTTAGGTAACCCCTGTGAAAGGGTTGTTCGACCATCTCCCTAAAGAGGTTGAGACCCACAGGTTGAGAACCCCTGATCTAGGCGAAAGATACTACCTGGGTGGTTAACATGTGTATGCAGAGTCTAGTGGGATTTTGATCCAAAGTAAAAAAGACAGACACAAAATGAAGGCAGCAATGCCAAGCTTTCATACTACTTTTATTCACCTGTGGGCCCAAGCAAGGAATCAATGATCAATGCTTTTCAATAAAAACAGTTTCTGAGTGCCTATAACAGAGCTATTTACAATTTCCCATGCTTACTGGTTTATGTGACCGTGGGGGTTTGAAGAAGAATGACCCCATAAGCTCACAGATTTGAATGCTTCGCCATTAGGAAGTGGTACTACTTGACAAGGATTAGGAAGTGTGCTCTTGTTGGAATAAGTTGGCCTTGTGGGAGAAAGTGTGTTACTGGAGATGGGCTTTGTTTCAAACGCTCACGCCAGGCTCAGTGTCGCTCTTGACCTGCAAATCTAGACGTAGAACTCTCAGCTCCTCTCAGCACCCTGTCCACCTGCATGCTGCCATGTCTCCCACCATGCTGATAATGGATTAAATCTCTGAATATGTAAGCCAGCCCCAATTAAGTGCTTCCCGTTGTAAAAGTTGCTGTGGTCGCTGTGTCTCTTCACAGCAAGAGAACATTGAGCAAGACTGACTCACATTGACTATAAAAAAATCACATTTCCTACATTTTCACAAATGTTAGTGATAGTCAAAAGGACTTTTTCACATCATTAAAGAAGAGTGGGGATGCCCACCACACCTTTGATCCCAGCACTCGGAATGCAGAGGCAGGCAGATCTCTATGAGTTCGAGGCCAGACTGTCCTACAAATAGAGTTCCAGGACAGCCAGGGCTACACAGAGAAATCTTGTCTGGAAAAAGGAAAGAGAAGACAAGAGGGGAGGGGAGGGGAAGAGAAGAGAAGAGAAAAGAAATGGGAGGGGAGGGAAGGAAAGACAGAGTGAGGGGGAATATGCTCCTGGCCTAATTATTCATTAAAGCTAAAGAGTGAAATGTCTATTGTAGCCTTATGATCATATTTCTTTATTCTGTCAACAGACAGGGCATTAACTGGCTAAAAAAAAAAAAAAAAAAATTAAGCAAGGAAAATCCACCTAGTAAGCAAATATACAGATAAAAAAATCAACTGAAGGGGCTGGAGAGATGGCTCAGTGGGCAAAAGCACTTACGGTTCTTGCAGAGGCCCCAGGTTCAATCCCTAGCACCCACACGGCAGCTTTCGACAGTCTAACTACAGTCTAGGTGTTATGACGCCCTCATCTGACCTTCAAGAGCACCAGGCACACACGTGGCATACATATAGACCATCAAAAGAGAAAAAAACAAAACAAAACAAACAAACAAAAAAAAAACCACAACACTTCTGAGCCGCCTAAGGACTTGTGGTAATGTCACCACGGAGCCCTGACAGAGACACAGACTAAGATACTTCCATTCTGGGCAGGCCAGCTCAGTCCCAGTCAACCAAGCTGTGCAGGGGCGGATGCTCAAGGGGTGTACCCAACATCAACCCGACACTACAGCAGCTGACAGTGGCGTTTCCCCTGGAAATTTCCTCCTCCTGTTTGTCGTCCTGTTCCGGAACATCCTTTCTTACTTTTCTGTGTCTATGAAACACCTGGCAACCTATTTCCTCACAGTTAAAAACACTGTCGGCAAGGGGCTCATAACCATTAAATTTAAAAGACAGTAGGGAACGGAATAAAAGAAAATGAAAACAAAACTTTTCGTTTTACGGATAAGTCTAGCGACACCAGACTTGAAGGTTTAAGTGAATGGGCCAAGCAGAGCACGGGCAGGGCCGCGGTGTGGGTCCTGCCGTCTTAGACTTACAACTGAAGGAAGCGGACATTTCCCCTTCTACTCAGCCCCCTCGGCTTCTACGGAGTCTCCTAAATTAGAGAACCGCCTGAGCGACCGACTGGCCCGGCATCCCCACTGCCTGAACTGGGGGCCTGCGCCCGGCGACCAGACGCGGAGCGCCGAGCGGCTCGATCGCCGTCGCCTGGGCCCGCCCCCACGCGCCCTCTCCAGGCCTCGGAGCGCCGAGAGGCTCGATCTCCGCGGCCTGAGCCCGCCCGGCTCCGCCCAGCGCCAGGCGGCGGAGCGCCGAGTCGCTCGATGAGCGGGGGCGCTGCAGCAGAGCGGAGCGGTGGCGGGTCTGCGCCCTCCGTTTTCCCCCTCCCAGCCTCCTTCCTCTGCTTCCCGCTCCCTCCCCCGCCCGCCCAGCGCAGCCGGCGGGGACTGCTGCCGGGAGCTCCTTCCGAGCCGCAGGTATCCTGGCCCCGGCGCGTCGGCCGGGGAACGAAGCCCGGCGACGCCCCTGCCCGCCGGCCCCAACGTCCGCCGGGGCTGGGAGCTGGCCTGCGCGTGGACCGGGGCGCGAGTGGGGAAAGCCTGGGCTCCGGGGTGCCGTGAGGAAGGGGCTCGAGGGCTGGGGTGCGGCTGGGGCGGCCGAGGAGCTTTGGGATCAAGTTGCCCTCCAGGGGGAAGAGCTGTTCCGAGGGGGACCTGCACGGGGAGTCGGGGGCTAGAGATCCGAGGCGATGTCGGGGTGCGGGGCCTGGTGAGGAGGCGGGGGCAGAGAGCGGAGCAACCACCGGGGAGGCTGCCTGAGGTCCTTCCTCCGGGGTTCGGAGAAAGCGCGCATCCCCGCTGTGCTTAGAATTAGAATGACCCCGGCGTGGAGGCCAATCCTTAGACGTAACAGGTTTTGAGAGTACGATTTCCAGTCAGGATTTGGCGTGGAACTGTCACCAGCCAAGACTGCAGAGGAGAGACGAGGAAGAAGAACCGGAACAGGAATGGAGGTTGAGGAAAGGAAAGCGTAGCCAGATTCGAGCTTTTAGTGAAGTGAAACGCACAGAGCTTGTTCTGTAAAGTAGAAAAGCCAGCATAAAACAACAGGTTACAAGTCTGTTTCGCGTAAAGCCACCGACTAGAGAACGTACTACAGAAGATGCGGACGAGAGATTTAAACGAGTGATTTAAGTACACGTAGGAGTCTTGCGCTGTTGACACTTGAGAGAACCGTGTAGTGTCCTCGACATGGAAAACGTCACGATGGCTCTTACTTGCTATGTAGATACTTCAACTGACAAGAGATATTTTTGTAGGAAGAACTGTAGGCAGAACGTAGTCAGCCCTAAGTTCTGAGCACAGTTTATTTCCGATGGTTTGTTTCTTTGTTTTGTTTTTGCTACAGATATCTTTAGTTGCGGGTAGTTCATCAGGAGTAGCTAATTTATTTGTCTGCTGTTTTGCTGGTGTCTTTTTTGTTTGATGGATTGTTTGCCTGGCCCGAGTTTGTTTTGTTTCTCAAACTGATAACTTGGATTTTAGAACTTGAATGGGAGGTTTACTCCTCTTTAAGGTTTAGTGTTATGTAAGTTTGTTTGATTCCCCCTTTCCCTGTTGGCTAAGATCAATTGGAGAACCTGTTCTTATAAATCAGTTTTTTTTTGGGGGGGAGTGGGGGGGCTGTTGAGTTTAAAATATAAAGCCCAGGTATAACTAAAAGCTCATTTTCTTCAGTTCTTGCTATGTCAACTTTTTTTTCAGTGCAACATTTTTGCATGAGAATTATTCTGAAATTAAGATATAAGGAATAAAATGGGCATGGATGAATAGTAGTTTCTATTATGAGTGGTGATGTTGCTGGTTTGATTCCAGTTTCTCTTAGTGTTTAACATTTATCAATAAACTAATATCTAATAATTATTTAAAGATCTTCAAGGTGTTGGAAGTTGCTATAAGAAAGTATGTTGTTTTTAAACAGTTGTTTAACATGAGGACAACTGAATAAATATTAAAACTGATAATGCACAGCCACTTATTTGTCTGAGGACTGTGACATAACATTGTTAGTTATTCATTATACCAAATTTTCTTAATGTCTACTTAAAAGTAGTGTCAAGAATAAAGACAATGCATGTGTAACACTGTTAAGAATGCTTCTGTGTTGCTGAAGATGCATATATGTGTTCAGCACATGATAAACATTGTTGGCTTTTAGTTAGCCATCACCTGCTCCAAAATATTGGGAAGTTATATTTGCATAACAGCTACTTCTTTAGAAAAATTTGGTTATGTTGCATACTCAAGTATTTCCTGGAAAATCAGAATGTACATTAGCATATTATAGGCCGTGAGCAAAGAAAACCAGCTTTATTTAGCCTTTTTGTTTTTATATATGAAAAAGCCTGTTTTCTCTGAAAAAATGTCTGTGAACTCAGAATGTGAGAAGGTCATGTTCCCTCAAAAAGCAAGCAATTTTGCGAGAGAATCTCCAGCAGACAAGCCCCAAGTTCTTATACCTTATTTGGCTATTAACTGAGATGACCGCAGTACCTTTATTGGTTTCAATTGATTTGCTTGAGTGGCTCACAGAATTCAGGGAGACACTTTACTTAAGTTTTTCAATTTATTATAAAGGCTTCTGTGAAGGGTGCAGATGAATTATCAGATAGGATAGATGAAAAAGTACAGGAGCCCAGAGTGCTCCTGGCCCTTCCGTTGTCCACTATCTAGGAAAGTCCATGTGCTCATACCTCAAAGCCCTCTGGGGTCCTGACCTCTTGGATTTTTATGGAAGCTTCATTTTTGGAACTAGAAACAACAGCAGCTGTTAGGGAATCACTTCGGTTGTTGCCTCTCTACCTTCTCCAGAGGTTGGGATGGTGTGGACTGAAGTAGCTCAACCTTTTAATTCTGACTTGGTGTCTTCAGTGATAGCCTCCATTCTGAAGCTGCTTATAGACTGCCAGACTTGACATTCTCATTAGCATAAAATCACATTTATGCTTCATGGGTATGGGCTTGTAGGATCTACATCTCAGGAAAAAAGGAAGGTAGAGAGAGAACATGTATATACATACATTTGTAATACATTTGTATAATATTTGTGTGCATATATGAGCTTTGTAAGTCAACAGATACACATATTATATAAATAGAGAATTGTTATTACCAGATTGTCACACTGGTACTTACAAACCAGCCATTCTTACGGAGCACCGAAGGACCATAGTTTATGAGTGTTTTTGCACGGGTTCTCCTGTGACCACCCAACTTCCTGCAGAACCCTGGAAATCGCCATTTTACAGATGAGGAACTGAGTCATTGCTTAAGCAGCTAATTAAAAGTGCAGTGACTAGAAGTACGCCACTTGTTTTCTGACTGCAGGTTAAAAATCACAGATAGTCCCTTAAGTGTTTAGGGACTATTTCCATTCTCTCCCTCTTTGAAAGTATTGTTTTTGTTTTTTTTATGTTACAAAATCCCAAATTTACCCATTTTCTCTACATGTTTCCTTAGGGGAATATCATTCATTTTAATTATGGTTTTAACTGTTCCTTAGCACGTAAACTTGTAGTCAGTGGAATGGAACAAGAGTAAGTAAAGTTAGGAGTGAAGAGGGCCCGGTACAGGGTTGAGCATGTTAGCCTATACCCCAAAGTTTCTCATATGATGGAATTTGGTTTTCTCCTTAAGGTGGTGAATACTTATTCTGTTGAAAAATAGAAGAGTATTTGTGTTCGGAAAGAATGCCTCCCAAGTTCAAGCGCCACCTAAATGATGATGATGTCACTGGGTCTGTGAAAAGTGAGAGGGTAAGTTTAGAATCTTAAGCTTTATAGAAATTCAATGTATGTTTCATTCCCTATAAATGATAGAAGGCTGCCTGAAATCCATGGAACGAAAAAGGGGGCAATTCTTTTCCTGTTCACCCTAAAGGGCCACACCTGATGGCCCATGATAAAAGAAAGGTTAACAAAGGAAAAACAGAGCATATTTATTAGATTATGGTTTTATTTTATGTGACGTCCGAGCCTTTAGATTGAAGACCACAAAAGGAGGGTAAATTGGCACGTTTAATGCTGCAATTTAATGAAGCATGGACTATGATGTAGAAATATGATTGGACACAAGAGTGTGATTTAACAACATAGAGGAGGAGGAGAAGCTTTCCCCGAACTTCTTGGCCTCTGTGCTCCTTTTTGCCTGATACGGGACAGAAACCTTCTGGAATGGGGGGTCTTAAGACCTATCATCAAACAGGGTAGGTCAGAGAATATTTTTATGATCAGTTCCTAGGAAGCAGAGTGGGGGAAGATCAGGACAATATTTTCAGGTCTTATGGCCATTTAAAGTAGATGTATACAATTCAGTGGATTTTGCTGTTTTCACAGAGCTGGGCAACCACTGGCACAGTCAGTTTTAGGACATGTTAATATCCCTGAAGGAAGCCCTGTCCTCTCAACCAGTCATCCACAGTCCCTTCATTCCTTCAGCCACAGTCAACTAAAACTCTACAGTTTGCCTTACTCTGAACATTTTATGTAAATGAAGTCATATGTATCTTATTGTGATTGGCTTCTGTACTCAGTATTTTCAAAATTTGTGAATATTGTGGTATTAGTACTTTATATTCCTTTGTTCTAAATATCTCTTGCACTTTATGTATGTGGGTGATTTACCTACATGTATGTCTGCGCACCATGTGTGTACAGCGCCCGAGAAGATCGAAAGAGGACTTTAGATCCCCAGAGACAGGAGTTGCAGTTGATTATGAGCCACCATGCAGGGCTGGGAATTGATCCTAGCTCTTCTGGAAGAGTTCTTAACCTCTGTGCCATCTAACCAGACCCTTTGTGTTCTTTTTAATGCTGAATACTACCGTGTGGCTGTACCTCATTTAGTTATCTGTTCATTAGTTGATGGACGTCTTGGGACTCTTGTCCCCACTCCACCCCCATGATTTAGCTGTTTTGAATACTGCTGAATGAGTATTAGCATACACATTTGGTTTAAACATTATGTTTTTGTTCTTATACTTTTGGTTGCAGGCCTACCCTTTAATGTCCGAGCCATCTCTCCAGCCCTGTTTTCACTTTTTTGGGTATATATCTAGAAGCAAAATTACTAGGTATTATAGTAACTTTGCTTAACCTTTTGAGAGGTCTCAGACTTGTTTTGCAGAGTGGGTGGACAGCTTTAAATTCTCAGCAGTGGTGTGTAGGCAGATCCTCAGCACACTTACACTCTTCCTGCTGGGTGAGAATGGTATGCTGGTATACGTTCCTTAACATGAGTGTCAGTGAATATTGGTCTCATGTGGTTTTTCTCAGTGGGCAACTGGGATAAACTTTGTATCTCCAGTTCTTGGGATGTAACTCACTTGGCTTGTAAGTTGATGTGACCGTTGCTGTGTATATTTGAAATTATATCGGCAGTATTTGAATACTGACCATTGTTAAGTCTTTTGTTGTTAAGTCTTCTTGGTAGATGGTGCATTTTATAATTGTCTCACAAAAAGTCTTATTGGATATTTATTTCAATACTTTAAAATTTGTCTTTAGATTACTAATATTCTTCATGTTTGAACTTACTCCACACACCACTGTATTCTTTATTTCACATTTATATTAGGTGAATATCTTGAAAAAAAAATACTGGCTAGACTTTGTGGAACTCCAGTCATACAGGATTTTGTTTTTAGTAGGGTGACTGACTTAATTATGATAAGTAATGCCATTGGACTTTTTCTGTGCCAGCCATTCTGCTGTGGGCAGTGAATGCCGTGTTCCAGATTTTTGGCTTACTCATTATTATCATTCGAACTTCACCTTAAATTTCATCTCTTCAGAATGATTTTCCCTGACAGCCTAAATTTCATATAGCCACCTGTCACTTTCTGCCCCATCACTATTTGAATTTTCTGCATGGCATTTTTCTCAGGATCACGTTTTTCTTTGAGAGTGAAGACCATGTCACAGCTCCTGCTTGGTGTTCACACCAATGCCTAGGACGTGTTAAATGCTCAGTACTAACGAGTGTTTGTTCATGAACACTTCATAGAGCCTTTCTTCTTCACTCTTTAGTGTATTTACATATTAATTATTTTACATAGGTAAACAGCAATCACACATATACGCACTTCTCTTACTTGCCCTCATACTTTTGCCAACTCCTTTACCTTTCACTAGGACTACGAGGCACTTCAGTGAATTTATTCTCTCTCTTCTTCTCCCTGTTTTAAAATATTAACTAAATCTTTAACAGTGATATTTAAATCTCTGTTAACACATCAAAAATTATCCACCTTTGCTAGTTTACTTTTTTCTTCCCCTTCCTGCCTTCACTCTTCACCAAGATGAGCATATTAGTACACTTTTACTTCCTCACCTCACACTCCCATGCTCAGCCTCTGAGTTCTTGTAAAGATTTCTTTTATGTTTTACTTTTTATTAACTCATTGTTCCCAATGACGTTATTATTTATTTTTCCTGTGTGTGTGTGTGTGTGTGTGTGTGTGTGTGTGTGTGTGTATGTGTGTAAGTATGGTGTATGTGTGTGTGCAGGTGTGCTCACCTATGTGTGTGAGTGTGAAGATGAGAAGTCAACATTGGGTCTCTTCCTCTGTTGCTCTCCACCTTGTTTTTGAGACAGGGTCTCTCGTTTACCCTGGAACTTGCTGACTAGATAGGTGTGCTGGCAAGGATGGTCCTCTTTCTGTACCATAGCACTGGGCACAAGTGCATGATGCTATACCCGGCTTTTCATCTGGAGATCCAAACTCAGGCCCTCATGCCTGTGCAGCAAGTATTTTCCATACTGAGCCTCCTCCCCAGCCCCCATCAAACATCCACATTTGATTATACTTTGTTTTAATTTTTACAAATTACAATTTATTCACTTTGTAGCCCCGCTGTAGCTCCCTTCCTCCTCCCCTCCCAACCCCACACTCTCTACCCCTTCTCAACCTCTGTTCCTCCCCAAGTCCACTGATAGGGGAGGGCTTCCTCCCCTTCTTTCTGATCCTAGTCTAGCAGGTCTCATCAGGAGTGGCTGCATTGTCTTCCTCTGTGTCCTGGTAATGCTGCTTCCCACTCAGGGGGAGGTGATCAAAGAGCAGACCAATCAGTTCATGTCAGAGACAGTCCCTGTTCCCATTACTATGGAACCCACTTGGACTCTGAACTGCCATCGGCTACATCTGTGCAGGGGTTCTAGGTTATCTCCATGAATGGTCCTTGGTTGGAGTATCAGTCTCAGGAAAGACCCCTGTGCTCAGATTTTTTGGTTCTGTTGCTCTCCTTGTGGAGCTCCTGTCCTCTCCAAGTCTTACTGTTTCCCACTTCTTTCATAAGATTCCCTGCACTTTGCCCAAAGGTTGGCCATAAGTCTCAGCATCTGCTTTGATATTCTGCAGAGTAGAGCCTTTCAGAGGCCCTCTGTGGTAGGCTCCTGTCCTGTTCCCTGTTTTCTCCC
Source organism: Psammomys obesus (assembly GCF_907164565.1). Lineage (NCBI taxonomy): Eukaryota > Metazoa > Chordata > Mammalia > Rodentia > Muridae > Psammomys > Psammomys obesus. The sequence goes on along the minus strand of NW_026596057.1, from coordinate 7,602,553 downwards.
TCTTCTGATGTTCATCCTGTTTGCCTTTCTGAATGGGGATTGAGCATCTTAGCCAGAGTCCTCCTTCTTGATTAGTTTCCTTGGGTGTACAGATCTTAGTATGTTTAGCCTATATTATATGTCTAATGTCCACCTATGAGTGAGTATATACCCTGTGTGTCTTTCTGCATCTGGCATAATTCACTCAGGATGATCTTTTCCAGTTCCCACCAATTACCTGCAAATTTCTGATTTCTTGTTTTTTATTGCTGAGTAATATTCCATTGTGTAGATGTACCACAATTTCTGTATCTATTCCTCAGTTGAGGGGCATCTGGGTTGTTTCTGGCTTCTGGCTATTACAAATAAAGCTGCTACAAACATGGTTGAGCAAATGTCCTTGTTGTGTACTTGAGCATATTTTGGCTATATGCCTAGGAGTGGTATAGCTGGATCTTGAGGAAGTGCTATTCCTAATTGTCTGAGAAAGCACCAGATTTATTTCCAGAGTGGTTATCACCCTGCACGAAATTAAAGTCCAAGCGGATCAAAGACCTCAATATAAAAGCAGACACACTAAACCTGTTAGAAGAAAAAGTGGGGAAGCGCCTTGAACTCACTGGCACAGGAGACAACTTCCTGAACAGAACACTAACAGCACAGGCTCTAAGAGTAACAATCAATAAATGGGACCTCATGAAACTGAAAAGCTTCTGTAAAGCAAAGGACACTGGTGTCAGAATAAAAGGACTGCCTATAGATTGGGAAAGGATCTTCACCAACCCTATATCTGACAGAGGGCTAATATCCAGAATATATAAAGAACTCAAGAAGTTAAACAGCAATAAATCAAGTAATCCAATTAAAAAATGGGGTACAGAGCTAAACAGAGAATTCTCAATAGAGGAATATTGAATGGCAGAGAAACACTTAAAGAAATGCTCAGCATCCTTAGTCATCAGGGAAATGCAAATTAAAACGACCCTGAGATTTCACCTTACACCCATCAGAATGGCTAAGATCAAAAAACTCAAGTGACAACACATGCTGGAGAGGATGTGGAGAAAGGGGAACCCTCCTCTATTGCTGGTGGGAATGTAAATTTGTATAACTTATACATTTTATTAGATTCTTTGATTGTTTCCATCTATAGCTGAAGACTTCTTCTGCTTGGCTGGTCTAATTCCTGGAGCACTGGCCTCAGAAAAGATGCATGGGTTCACTTCCCATTTCTGAAGAAGCAAACTACCACAGAGTTTGTATGCCATAAATCTAATTTTATATTATGTTAGGGAGAAATTGTTTTAAAAAATGTCAGCAGCATAGAACTTATTTCTTTGCTCTTCTCTGACATTCTGTAATTCCTCTGTATCTGAAAACTCAAGTCCTTTTCATTTCTTAACAGAGAAATCTTTTGGAAGATGATTCAGATGAAGAGGAGGACTTTTTTCTGTAAGTTATTTTTTTTAAAGATTTATTATTATATATTTTTTATGTACACAATGTTCTGTCTGCATGTACACCTGCATGCCAGAAGAGGGCACCAGATCTCATTACAGATGGTTGTGGGCCACCATGTGGTTGCTGGGAATTGAACTCAGGTCCTCTGGAAGAACAGACAGTGCTCTTAACCTCTGAGCCATCTCTCCAGCCCTGTAAGTTAATTTTTTTCAGGTTGTAATTAACATACAAGAAAGCACATATAGCTAAAGTATTCATGTAAATTTTGACATGTGCTAAAATAAAGCTCTATAGTATCATGAAAATAAAGAACAAACACAACTTTATCCTGGAATTTTCTTTGCAACCCTTTGTAAGCTGTTGTTCTCCTAGGCTAGACTGCTTTCTGTTCTTACAGGTTCTGTTTTCTAGAGTTTTATATAAATGAAGCCAAAAGGCCCCCTACACACACCTTTTTTTTTTTTTAAACTGGCTTTTATTTGCTTAACCTGCTTATTTTGAGATCCATCTATGGCTCCGTAGGTCATTTCTCTAAGTGCTATTCCATTGTATGAGTACACTGCTCCTCATTTACCCATTCACTTGTGTGTGAATGTCTTGGTGGTTTCTAGTTTTTTGCTAAAACATAAACCTGCTGTAAACATGTGTGCAGGTGTTTATGAGGATACATGCCTTAATGGGCAAATCCCTATGTGTGAAGGTTGGTGCACATTCATATCTATCTTCCAGAGAGCCACACCACCACTAAAGCTTTGATTTAATTGAAATCATTTTTTTTTTTTAGCGTATCTTCCCTCCCATCCATCCTTCTAACAGGGTCTCACTCTGTAGCCCAGGGTGGGCTCTGTCTCCCAAATGCCTGGATTATAGATGTGTGCTACCATGTATCTGTTTGTCTGTCACTCTGTCTGTTTCTCTTTCTCACTCTTTCCCTCTCTTTTCTTCTCGCTCTCCATTTCCTCATTATTTCTTAGGACTACTATATTGAAGAAATAATGTCACTGTAGCAGGTTTAATTTATGTTGTCTTATAGGAGCTTTCTAGTTTAGACCTTTTAAGTTAGATTTTGTATGTTGCTGAAGTAAGGATGAACTATTTTTTTTTTTCTGGCATATGGCAACCTGATCATTCTATAACCATTTAATTAAAAAATTATTCTTTCCCAATGAGTTACCTTGGTACCTTGAGTTGGTTCTATCAGATTGACTGCTCATGCAGGTCTGGGTATGTGTCTGTAATGTCTACGTGTCTTCTGGCTGGGGGGATGTAGAGACATGTGCTGCAGAAGATACATTTGCCATCTGTAGGATCTCCTGAAAGAGGATAATTTGGAATTCATCCAGTTGTTCACTTGAGTTTCACTGCTACTTTAAAAGGATGCTTCATCCTGGTCCCTGGATGGTTCTTCACTGAGTCTCACTTGAGGTCTGTAGTGAACAGGCACCAGCTGTCGCTCCAGACTATAAGTTGTGATGGACATTCCATACATCCAGATTCAAATCTTCTCCACAGGTAGTGTATCCAGGTCATCCAGGCTGACTAGTATGGTCCCCAGATGCCCTGGGGACACAGCTAAAGGGCCAAGCCTGTGAACCAACAAGACACCAAGCGTTGTCTTTGGTGTCTCAGTATGGTCCCTGACGAAGGTATCCTAACCCCGCTTGTGGAGAGTTCCACGGTAACTAAGGCCTCATTACTCAGCGGGCTCCTCCCTGCCAGCTCCAGGAGAAAGCTGCTGAGGGAGCAGCCAGGCACCTCCTCAGGTCAACAGAAGAAACCCCTTCTTAGCCTGTCTGAGGACCCGATCCAGGGCTAGTATCAGTGCTGTGGTGCTGATAGGAGAGAGCTCAGTGTACCCCTTCCTACTCAGGAGCTGCTAGTTACAGACCATAGTTCTGTCCTCTCGCACCAAGATGTGTATCTCACAACACTGAGGTGGACATCGTCCCATCCACTACCAACCTCTGTTCCCTTGAAGTCTCCTGGTTTGTTTGTTTGTTTCTGTCTTTTTGTTTGTCTCTTTCTTTCTTTCATCCTTCCTTCCTTTCTTCCTTTATCTGTTTGTTGTTAATAAAAATTTTTTTTTTTTTCGAAAATTCATTGAAACTGAGTGTGGTAACAACATCTGTAGTTCCAGCAGCTACTTTAAAATTTAAAACTTAAAATTAAATAAAAGTGAAACCCACAGAGATTGTTGATAATCTAGAAGTTTAATCCAAGACTGGGAATAGACTCATTTGGGTGGAAGTGTGAGATGAAGTGGGGAGATAATTTTCTGTAGTTAATGCATAGTTCAAATGTTTGGTTTGGTTTGGTTTTTTGTTTGTTTGTTTTTGAGACAGAGTTTTGAATGCCCTTGATCCTAGCACTCAGTAGGCAGAGGCTGAGGGATCTATGTGAGTTCCAGGCCACCCTGGCCTACAGAACAAGTTCCAGCACAGCCAAGGCTACATTGAGAAGCCCTGTCTGGAAAAACCAAAACCAAAACCAACCAAACAAAAAGATTAGTATTATGTAATCTGTACCTTCTCAGAAAGTTTTAACACTTTAAGTATTAGTTATGGCCAGTGGTATATAACATTAAGTAAATACGTAATTATGTACCATTCAGTTTTACCAACACCTGTAAAGTGCAGCTCTGTATGGTTAATGATGATCCATATTTATAATCCAGCTTGATTGCACACATAGATATGTTTCTTATTTTCATATTTGTGTAATATTGTCATCACTAATGTATACTGTGTGTTTTATTTTCAGACGAGGACCATCTGGACCAAGATTCGGACCTAGAAATGATAAAATTAAGCAGTAAGTTCCTAGATACTCATTTGTTTAAATGATTGTCATGGTTCTGTGTGGCTCACAGCTATCAGACTACAGCCTGTGGACAGATATGGCTCTTGCTTTTGTAAACAAATTTGGGTTTTTTTGTTTTTTTTTTATTAGAACACAGGGTATTTTCATTTGTGTACACATTATCTGCAACTTTTAAGCTACAATAGCAGTGTTGAGTAGTTGTGACACAGAGATTATATAGCCCACAAAAGCTGAGGCTTCTGCTCTCTTTTCTTTTACAGAAAATGTTTGTTGGGTGGGCATGGGGCCACATGCCTGTAATCCTTGCCATTACAATACAAGCTGCCTTTATATTCATACTCAGGAGAGAGAGGAATAGTGGCCAAAGGTGCTAGCTTCCTGCATTTTGGTTTCACACTTCAGCAGTAATTCCAAAAGGGGCCAGTAACTTCAATACCATTTTGTAGACTACAGTGTTACAGAGGAATTGCTGCTAGACTGCAGCTGAGTGGCTCTTACCGTCTACATATGTAGCCTGCATACCTCATCAGAACCTGGAAGTTATAAAAACTGTCCACGGGTGGTCTTCTAAAATAAAATACATTTGGAGCAAAGTGAAGTTGGCCTCACAGCCACTCATTATCTCAGAGTTCCAGTGGATTCACAGGACATTCTTCATATGTGCATATGAGTATGCCTGCAAGGGTGTACGTATGTAATTGTTGAGCCAGAGTGATTATCTGTCCACACCATCTGTCCATCTCTCATATCTAAAGTGTCACTGGAGTAGAGGAATCTATTGATACATCTGGGTTTTTGTGTCCAGCCAGTGTGTTTTGTTTCCTGTTTGAAATGCTGCCTAATGTAGAATATGGCCTGTTATGTCTTTAGAGCATACACACATATACAGATGACATGAATATATAAATTATTGCTGTAACTTTGACAATCACAGAGGTTTTGAATAAAGAGGAATTATTGAGTGATTAGTGCTTCTTTCTCTAGAGCTGAAGGCTGGCTGGATTTAGTTAGAAGTCAGTCATCAAATGAGCAAATTGAAGATTGATTGCCCAGCCTCGTGAACACTGGTCTAACATGACATGACCCACCAGTATGTTAAAGGTGACAGAGGACAACTTGTCATGCCAGGTGTTTAAGGAAAACTCCCTGACATTATTCTAGCACACCAAATTGGTAATTTTATTTTACTAAGATGCATTATTACCACTTAAATTATAATAATTCAGTGGAGTATTTCTCAGTTATATAAATCAGGAACATGGTTGCTTTGTTGGAATTTGATTGGCCACTAAGTATTAAAGTTGATTACAGATTAATATAAAAATGTCATCAATACTTTTCAGGAGATATTTTTGGGAAATACTTTGTTTTTACTTGTTTCTATGAAATTCATCATTTCTTTGTATCTTTTTTATTTTTATTTTTTCAGTCCTAGGGATTGAGCCCTGACCCTCATGCATACCAGGCAGGAGCTCTACCACTGAGCTACACTACCAACCTTTCTAAAACTCTGTTTGAGGCAGGGTCTTGCTGAGTTCACCAGGCAGATCTTAAACTTGAAACCCTCCTTCTTCAGCTTCCTTGCTGAAATTACAGACTTTGGCCACCAGGTTGACAAAAGTTTGTGACTTTTACTAGAATGTTTCCTTTGCTTTTAAGTTGAATAATAGTATCTTAAATACTACTTTGATAAATTTTAGCTCTTCTCTGTCACAGATGAGCAATCTCTTTTCACTTTAGTTCAGCCAGTTTAAACTTTATAAGGCACCTGAGGATTTCCCATGATATGAGAGCAATATATATATGTATATATATATATTTGCAAGAGTACAACATAATTTTAAAACTTCTTTTGTTGGGACCAGCAAGATGGCTCAGCAGGCTGAGATCTCTGCCTGCATGCCTAAGGGCCTGAGTTCAATTCCTAGTATCCATATGGAGGAATGGCAGGAGAACTTGCTACTGCAAGAACTCTCTCTGTGTGTCTCTCTCTGAATAAATGAATGAATGAATAATTTAAAACAAAAAAAAATATGTCTTTTTGTCAACAGTACCTTAAAAGGCCACAAGGTGGGGATGTTAATGGAAAATTAGTATTTTCTTTATAAAATGAAGAATGTGTGTATTGCGGAACATGAATATTTTTATGGGAGGACATTGACATTATCAAGTACATGGCTGAGCATTGCATATTGTATAGGGTGTTTGAAAGACTGTCACATTTAATTCTCACAAGTGAGACAAATTGTCTTCATTTTAAGGGTAAGAAAATACAAGGCTGAAAGAACCTTCCGTGCAAGTAACATACATACATAGTGAGTGATAGGCGAACTGCCAGTTCTTCCTGGATACAGCACTCTACCTGCACCATCAGCTTCCCTGGTGATGACTGGAGTAGAGACCGTGCAGCACACAGGTGCTTCAGCCTGTTTAAAAAGTCCAAACACCTCTTGGCATCTGTGTGTCTAAAGTCCTTTTCTAGTCCCATGTGACCCCAAGGCTGTAAAGGAAGTTGCCACACCTCTTCTGTAAGCTGAAAACTTCTCCTTTCAGGTCTTAATTTTCTTTCAGCTATGGCCAAGTCTTCTTGCCACTTAGCTGCCTAGCTTATAAATCTAATAGTCTTCTCTTTGCTGTACCCCCATATCCAGGTCACTCAGTTCTTGAAATAACCCTTCTTCTTACATATGTTCTTTAGATAAACCCATTATCTCCTTTACTCTGCCCAACTCATTCTTCCTAATTTTTTTTGGAGGGGGTGGGGGTTGAGACAGGGTTCCTCTGTATAGCCCTGGCTGTCCTGGAACTCATTCCGTAGACCAGGCTGGTCTCAAGCTCAGAGATCAGTCTGCCTCTGCCTTCTGAGTGCTGCTTTTTTAATTCTTTTAAATATGTTTTTTATTGTTTTTACTTTAAAATGTATTTGTTGTATGTGTATGAGTGTTTTGCCTGCATGAATGTGTATGTATCATATGCATGACTGCTGCCTGCAGAGTTTAAACAGTGTTAGATCCTCTGGAACTCAAGTTAAGGATAGTGTGAGCACCAGGCTGGTGCTGGGAGCCAAGCCTGGGTCCTTTGTAAAGAGTAACAACTGTTCTTAGCTGCTGAGCCATCTCTCCACTCTCCTCCCCTCTCACAAGTCTTTACCCCTCAAATTTTCTTTGGATGTCACCTTGTTTTAAAGCACCTGTTTTGACTAGTTGAAATAAAGTGTAGAATTCTTTTTCAAAAGTGCACAAGATCCCTCATCCCTAACTGTGGTTTAATTTGTGAGGATTAGTGGAGGACAGAGAAAGATGTGTATTAGGATTTTTTGTTTTCTTTTGTTTTTTGAAATAAGGTTTCTCTGTATTGCCTTGGCTGTCCTGGACTCTGTACACCAGGCTGGCCTCGAGCTCACAGCAATCTGCTTGCCTCTGCCTCCCTGAGTGCTGGGATTACAGGTGTTTGCCACCATGCCCAGCTGAGTATTAGAATTAAGAAAAAAGAAAAGAAAAAAAAAAGCCCAGATGATCGATCGATCTCTCTCTCTCTCTCTCTCTCTCTTTCTCTCTAATGCATGCACACACACTCTAGAATGACAAGTGCATATTCTTATTTATGTGTGTTTGTGTGTGCATGTAGTTGCTGATAATCATTGTGCTTTAAACATTTTTGAGTTATAAGGTGCAGAAGTTCACTTTATTTCTATTTTTAGATACTTCTTTGTCAGTGACTTAAGATAGGTTCTTGTCTGTAGTTAGAGTATCAGAGGGACACTAGACGCTCAGTTAAGCATTTCTGTGCTTTTACAGGAGCTAACTCTTAAGTGATAGTAGGTAGTTGAGGCCTATTTGACTAATTCTTATTTGTTGCACTTTTCATTAAATAGTCTGAGCTTGCTTAGAAGAGGTTCCCATCACATAAAGGAAGAAAACATTCTCATTTTAAAAGACTGAATTGTATTTTGTTTTTTTGTTTTTTTTTTTCATTTTTGCCTATTTATGGATATTTCCAAATATTCCCAGGTGTTCTGGGTTGTCTTGAATCTTGCTTGTTTACGAGAAAACTAAGGAGTAGTGAAGAGTTAAGTTGCATCCATTAGATGTCCCCTGTCTTATAAAGTGCACTATACATTTCCATTTTGGAAACTAGGTATTTTTTTATTAGCCTTGAGGAAACCTGACCAAACTCCTTGGTAAGTCTTTTGGTTGAAATGCATTGCAAAGGAAGGTGGGTTGTGGTTATTAGGTTTACCTGCTGTTTCAACCATCTATTGAAAAGAAAATGAAGCATTTAGAGTCACACTGAACATCTGTCAATGTTTGGTATGCATATGAGATACACTGAAGATCGAATCAAGACTAAAAATAACTTTCACTTAAACATTGCTTTAATATATGTTCTTTGTTCTCAGTTACTTGGGTACTTAGGCCCAGAAATGGAAGAACAATGCATAATTTTATAGTTCAATGGCAAACCATAGTTTTCTGAGAATTTGCCACATCTAGTAGAAGTTCTAAAAGTGTGGGTATTCCCAAAAGAAGAATAAATCTTACCTCTTTTTCACATTAGTGTTCAGAATCAGGTGGATGAAGTTATTGATGTAATGCAAGAGAATATTACAAAGGTAATTGAAAGAGGAGAGAGACTGGATGAACTACAGGACAAATCAGGTACGGCCATTTCCCATGTTTCTTGGTCCTGTGAGTATGTGCCTTCTGTCTGTCTCACCAGTCTAGAAATCATGGCTTAGGAAGGTAACAGTCATAAGATTGATTTCCATGGCTTGTTTTCTGCCGATCAACACGAATGGTCTTACTCTATTGTTTACTTCTTACTCAGTTAAGAATGGAGAATTTAAAACTTCATTGCTGAAAAGTTAAATCCCCTCTTTTCTCTTGCCCTGTTATGTTGATACACTTTGTGTTTTGTTTTGTTTTGTTTTGTTTTAGTATTCCTTCCAAAGTTGCCTAATATTTTTATTTTATGTGTTCCTGGTAATTAGGCAGTCTTTCTTTACTGAAAGACTAATGGTTCGTAGCACATGTTTTGGACCTCATGTATTGTCCGTGTCTCTGATGATTCCTAGCACATACTTGGACCTCACATATTGTTTGGATGACGACTTATGCTTTCCCTGGAAACTTAGCAGCTTTTGTTTACAGGCAGATGTTAGTCTTTGAGCCTGCAATGGTTTTTGGCACGTATTAGCCATTCATGCATGCTGTTTGAACGGTGAATGGCTGCATGCCAGGTTCATTCCTGATAGACTTGCCTCCCGAAAAACTGGCTTGATTGCTTTATTTTTTCCCCCCACTCAAAAGCAGTTATCCTTGTTTTCTAAAAATTTGACTTTCTCTATGTGCAGATTTTTTTCTAGAGATGTGCTAAATAAAGTATTTGTTTTGTCTCTGGTGCTGGGATCATGTTTACTTTCAGGATCTGCCTGTGAGCAACAACCCCAGCCCAACCATCTCAACATTTTCATGACATTAATGTGTGTGCACATGCATATGCTGGATCACACGAGCATGTGTAGGCTAGGGATGTGGCCCCCTCCTTGCGTCACGTGGATCCCTGTGGATCCCTCAGGTCATCAGGCTTATTGTCCATCTTGCTTCCCCTGACTATTCTTATTTTTAAACTACTTACGAGAATGAAGATGTTTGTGTATAAGCACTGAGGCCCTAGGAAAGGTTCTCGAATCTTGAGTAGGTGTGGGCTGGGGGTGGTTATACAAACTGACCTTCCACTGTATTTTGCCTTTTTTTGTTTTTCAATGTAAACTAACAGAATTTATGGGAACAATTTTTAAGACATAGAAATTAATGGTTTTTTTAATCTTTGTGTGACTAGATAAGAGAATCCTGTTATGTCATTTAATCCTTCTCTCCACCCTCTGTGTGATACAGAAAGCTTATCGGATAATGCAACTGCCTTCAGCAACAGATCCAAGCAGCTTCGAAGGCAAATGTGGTGGCGTGGATGCAAAGTAAGTAAATGAGGGGAACAGGGCAGAGAAAAATGTGAAGGAAAAAAGGCAGCTAGTCTCGGGGCTCTGTGAGGAAAAAGCTGTAACTGCCTTGCTTACTGCAAGATTTCCTCAGCCTGGGACTGGAAGGAGCAGCTAAAGGAACCGAGCCCTGCCTGAAAGTTGCCTCATAGCTCCATGACAGCACGCCACATTTCCTAGGGATTCAGCCTCCAGACACAATGTGACAGACACATGCTGACCTTCCTGACTTCTTCCTAGCACTTTTAATAACAGTTCATTATATAAAGAGTGGGTTGGGCTTTTTTGTTTGTTTGTTTTTCTTTTTTTAATAAAATGAAAACTAGAAAAAAATGTAGCAGTTTGTGTGCCATAAAACTCTGCTAACCAAAAGATTAAGGAAAAAGTCCCATTTTTATTTCTTCATTATTTTAGGGAAGTAAGAAAAGAAAGAAAAATTTAATAAGGACAAATGGCAACACCAAATACTAATTCATTCTTGTAGAAATGAATTTGCCTCTTAAATCAAGTAAGACCAACCATGAAATAAATATCTTCTAAGGTTTTACAGCAGATTTCATGTTATGAGAGCAAATCTTTCCTTTTTTCCTCTTGAGTCTAAATATATGTTTTTATTTTGTCAAAACCTTTAAATATGGGCTCATTATTTTTAATCCCTCATTTTAGGACTCAGCAGTAATTTTCTAAACCTGACTTTGCCATATGTAAGGATTTTTTTCCAAGAGATGTCTTGGCTTTACTGAATTTTGTCTGATTACCTGTTAAATATTCTGTTTCTAGAAATAGAACTGGGGAAAGAAAGACAAGCTTCATTGCTCCCTTCATATAGAACTTCTCTCTGTATATTTTTGTTTTCTTCAGAGAATAAATTTTGTATTTTTCTTAATTTATTCTTCTTTATCGCCTCCTCCGCTAATGTTAAAGAGATTTAAAAATACTCAGGATTGTTGTTTTAAACAGACCAAGACTCAGTTACCTTTGCGGACCACTAATAGCTTCAAGCATATAATGAGTAACATTGTTGCATAACTTAACAAAGACCGTGTGAAGTAGCGAGTATTTTCTGCATTGTTTTCTAAAGCTTATATTTTTTCAGTCTCACCATGTACTATTAGTACCATGACGTGGTCCTGTTCGTCTGCGGAGGTTCCCCGTGACTCCCACGCTTTGGATTGACTTTGATGGTAGTAGTTTAGGAAGCCTACAAGAAGGAGAGAGAAATAAAAGACAGGAGAGGCTGCCAGTGGCTGGCAGGTGTGTAGGGTGGTGACAGGTCGCAGTTGGTGATGAGGGACCTTTTGGAGCCAGTAATGGAAATGAATTTGGTTGTGATAGTTTTAGATGGATGGTTCTTGCCCTGATTGGAAATCCAGTGAAGAAAACTCTACTCAATAAGGGGGTTTTAATTTTTTGTTGATATTTCCATATAATTTTTTAAAATTAAGCCTAGTTAATTTTATATTTATAGAACAAATTAACATGTTTTGAGAAAAGTAGGAAAGCTCCTCTTAAATTCTATATGATTTAAAAAATATTTTCAGGTTAAGTAAAGGATTGAAGTACTTTTTAGTATAACATAAGCCCAGGTTCAAGACTGTTTTTGTATTTATTTTTAAGTTATAATAATTAAAGACATAGGCTTTTAGATCCAAATTGCAAAGCTTTTTTATATATTCCTTAGGTCACATGTTGGTGTCATGGTTGTAATGTCATGAAGTGTTAGCAGTCAATTCTGCTTTTTAAATATTTAACTAATTCCTTTTTCTATTTATGATTGTCATTAGAATGAATCATCTCTTTATAATATTAAAAATACTGATTTTTAAAATTTTTTTTTTTTGGAAATGAATCTTATTATAAAACTCTTGGAGCCGGGTGCAGTGTCACATGCCTGTAATCACAGCACTCGGGGAGGCAAAGGCAGGCAGATTTCTGTGAGTTCGAGGCCAGTCTGGTCTATAAATCAAATATAGTACAGCCAGGACTACACAGAAAACCCTGTCTTGAGAAAAGTAAAAACAAAAACCAAAACAAAACAAAAAAGTTGGAAATAAAAACATAAACCATCACACACTGAAATTAACCAGTACATCTTAGTATATGTTTATGCAGGGATCCACTACCAATATTGATTTAGTTTTGTTGTTTTTTTTAAAGACTGGCTGTCCTGAACTTACTATGTAAACCAGGATGGCCTTGTCCTCTGCCTGTCTCTGCCTCCTGAGTGTTGGGATTAAAGGCATGAATGGCCATGCCTAACTGAGTCAGCCATTTGTAATTATATGAAAATGTTTGATGAAAGCAAGGTTTTGATTCATCAAGGAAACAAGATTAGTTTATAAAATATATGCATTAAAAAAACAATGAATGGTAATTGTAGCAATTTTATATCAAAAGATAACAGGAGCTTAAAATGTCAACCAGTTGACTGAGGAATGAGCTTGAGGCTTCTCTTTCTAATTTGAAACTGACATAATACTCTTAAGTTACTTAAGGGTAATGAATCAAAAAGGATCTGTAGAATAGTCCTTAAAATGTAGATTAAAACAGTGTGAAGGGGTAAAACCACTGTGAAGAACTAAGGTGAGAAAACTGACAGTGTTTCATGTGTATGAAGAAAACTGCTGAGAAGCCTGCTGCCACATATGTAACGGTTCACCATGAAGCCTGCTGCCA
>NW_026596057.1:7510724-7589609 GCF_907164565.1 Psammomys obesus | reverse complement strand
AAGCCTGCTGCCACATATGTAACGGTTCACCATGAAGCCTGCTGCCATATATATAACAGTCCCCATGAAGCTTGCTGCCATATCGATAACAGACCCATGTTCATGGTTTTATTTTCCATATTGTTGGTTATCCAGTGAACTGCAGTTGGGGGAACCTACTGTTTGTCGTGGCTCTTGGAAGAGAAACACCAAATTTATTTTGCCTTACTATACACTTACTCCATTTTGTTGTCAGTTACTAGTCTCTTCCATGTAATTTGTCAGTTTATTATTATAGGTTGTCTTTACAGGGAAAGCTGCATATAGAGGATTTATATGGATCCATGTATGGATTGAAGACAGGTCTATAAGGAACATAGCTCTCCAGATAAGACAGAACCACTTCTATAAACAGTACATGGACTGACCGCCCATGTTTTCATCCAGTCCTGAGCAGAGTTGCCAAAAGGACAGTTTGTGTCTGCCAATGGGAGGCTTGACTGTGGCTGCTTACTGTGTAGTACAGCCTTGGATCAGAACAGCCAACACAGCAAAACCCTTCATGTGTGCAGAACTTTGATTATTTACAGGGAAGTGAAAACAGCCATCATGTTCATGTGAGAAACAGTGAATTGGAAAGCCTTCAGGGAATGGGCCTGTCTTTTGATGACATAGTACAGGATAGTAAATAGCAGAACAGATAGTCCTGTTTTCATTAACAAGTCAACTCTTTCATTTGTCTTTTTGTGTGTTGCAGATAAAAGCCATCATGGCTTTGGCAGCAGCTATCCTTTTGCTAATGATTATCAGTAAGTATTTATTGGATCATTATCTCTTAGGGTATTGTGTTTTGTACAGTTTGATTTGGTTTTGATTTTTTTTTTTTTTCAGAGACATAGTCTCACTATGTAGCCCAGGCTGTCCTAAATGCCACTGTGTAGCTCAGGCTGACCTCTGGCTAGCGTGTTATTTTAAAATCATTTTAATTCCTTTTAATTTCTGTTGACCTACTATATGTAATATCAGCATTGAAGAATGACATTATTTGAATAAGGAGGCAACCATTACCTAGAATCTCTCAATCTCTGAAGAAATGCTTTTAAAATGTATGGTCTTCTATGTGAATATACATGTGTACTTTTCTGTAAGGACTCTATATCTCTTGTTAGATTCTCAAAGGATACTCCCTCCTGCTCCTCAGCCATACCCCAGATACATCACAGGACCGGCCTTTTTTTTTTTAAAAAAAAAAAAAAGCTAAATCTGGCATCTGTTATACTTAGGACCAAAATACAGTTTTCTTTTTGTTATTATAAAGTACCTTTCTTCAAAGTCTCTTTTCTTATGTTTACAGAAATTTTATGAAGAACTACAAAGGGTCTCAAAAAAAAGACAATTGAAAATTTTCATGAGAGTATTTTTTTAACTTAGAAGAAAATGTTACAAAGAAATACAATCCAAAAAAAAAAAAAGAAAAGAAATACAATCCAGTCTCATTACCTGGGTTGTTGTGTGAATGTGTTTACTAGCTGAAGTCCATTTGTAACCCCATGTTGTTGCTGCTGTTACTTCGGTGGTCATGTGCAGATGCATTCAGAGCAAGAAGAGTTCTGAGCCCCTAACCCACAGGTTTCCAGCTGGGGTCAAAGGGAGGTCTGCCTTTTTATTTTGGCTTTCATAGTGTACCCAGTGTCTTTTTCATAGACTGTGTGGTCCATATTTTTGTTGACTTCATGTTTTGAAATGGACCTCAAGGATAGAAATGCTGTCCCCGTTACTAAGTATCAGCAGGCCTTGCTGCTACACCTTAACGGAAAACATGTGGGCCAGGGACTGTGTTCAGGGATGAGCTAAAGTGCTGCTGGCCTTGAATTCATAGTAATTTTCAAAATGATGTCTATTAAACAAGATGTCTTTTAATAGAAACACTTTAAACAAGATTATGTATTAATTTATTGACTGAAGTGGAGTAGCCAGAGGTTCATGGGAAACTTACCCTGTGTTTTCCCTAGGATAATGGTTCACTATTTACCAGTTCAGGGTTCATGATAACTTTGTAGACTATAATTACCTCAGATACCAAGAACCTACAATATATAGTGGACACCATGCAAAATACAGACTAGAATAAAAAGAACTATAAAATTCAACTGTACTGTCACCAGTGATAGCTACTGTCAGTATAACTATTGCATATGCTTTAAGTCTTTTTCTATTGATATGTAAGCATGATTTTCAAAAGCTAAGATTACATCAGATGTTTTCTAATACATACTTTATGCATTACTTTCCCACATTAAATATGGTAATAATGTTTTAGACGCTGCTCAGGCTCCTGTTTTACCATGGTTTATTTGCTCAAGAGACCAGTGTTAGACACTCGGGTTGTTTTATGATGTATTTGCATTTCTTCTTATTTCATAGTTGTTATTTCAGATCAGAGTTTGGCCCCCTGTTCTCCTCTTAAAGTGGCCAAAACCTACACTTAGGAATTGTGCTTCTGACCTAGTTGTGATATGGTTCTGATTTTCATGCATTCTTTTTTTTTCTTTTTTTTTGTTTTTGTTTTTGTTTTACTTTTTTCTCTTACAGTTCTTATAGTTGTGAAATACCGTACTTGATTTGATGACAGAGATCCTCATTAAACAAGATCTGGGACAATAATATTTAAAGATTGCTGCATAATTTAAATGAAACCTATGTATATAACTTTCAAATTTTCTTTTTCAAGAAACTAAAAGGCAAGTACCACTTCAAATTGGAGCATTGAGAATATCTAATCATCTTCCCAACTAATGAAATGTGTTTTGAATAATTATATTTAATGAAAAGATAACTATTTTGCTTTATTCCAAGGATCTAATTTGAAACTAGATACTTGCCAGTTTGTTATTTGTATATATAGTTAAACACTGATGACAATATCCCATACTTGTGTTTTAGTGGCATTAAAAGCATTTATTATTTCATCAAAGTGAGGGTCAAGCTGGTGGTCAGGAAGCCTGTGTAGGGTCCCAGCCCATCAGTGTTTGCGAGAATGTCATTCATGTTGCAGTTGCTTTACAGGCAATTTCCACATTTATGGATTAACAAAAGCTAAGCGTTGTAAACGTTTCTGCCTTCAGCTCTACCTGAAAACATTCCAGTAAAGCTATTCTGACTGTAAAGGGGAATATGTGGTAATTTTTTGGTATTTGCATTTTGAAAATGGGAAATTTAAACAGTGTGAAAAGCATAATACGGTGCCATAAAACTGGAGATAATAAAATTATTGGAGAATGTCATTGGAGTGTTTGAAAATGAGCAATATGTAGCTCCCAGTCTTGGTCCAGTCGGTTGTCAGTTAAACTACAATAAAAAGGGACTAATTCTGATGTGAGTAAGTGAAATCTGCAGGTAATTTTTTCTTTGACTTCTTTTTTGTTAGTAGTTTTCCCTCTTTAAGTAACCCTGTGCCAGAAGTTCGGAAGTTATCACAGTCTTTGATTGAACACTTTTGTGTTCTCTGACACCATTGGGAAGAGAGGTGTTACACCATCAAGTGTTCAGACATCCCCTGGCAGTGAGCTGCCAGCTGCAGGGAGCGTGGCTGGTCTGTGTGTGGTCAGTACCGAGGCGTAGGAGCCACTGCCGAGCCCAGCCTGCTCTCACCCGATACACCCATCGCACTGTGTCAGCCCCTTTAATACTGCTTAAACACGTCAAGACGGAAATGCATCCTGACGTGAAGGAGGAAAAGGCATGATAGTAAAATTGCAGGCAACAAGAACTTGTTCACATGGACATTTTAAGCTAGAAATAGAGTTCACAGCGATGGCCAGTATTAAGGGGGGGGATGTTCCCCTATAACAGGTATTACTTCTGTGATTATTTTAATTCAAAATGTATAAAACAATTGGATTTTTCTTGGTTTACTTCTACAGTGGTTAATATTAACAGACCAAAATGTTTAGAATGGAAAGAAATTTGAAAGGTGGAAGCAAGGTTAAGTGATATCCTAGCTAGTTTCCTATCCTAGATTAAGTTATATCCTAGATATAACTGCTGGAGCTTACAGTTTCTGGTCTCTTGACTCAGTTTCTCAGTTCGTGTGCACAGCACCTGAATGGATAATAAAGCATTTTAAAAAGACAGCAAGGAGTCTTCTCAGTCCCAGCAGCTGCAGTTCAGGGATGGAGACGTTTTACTTGAATCAGCAGAGCTGGTCCCGGTAGACATTTGTCTTGTTTTCATTGTAACTGAACCCATAAGTCACTAACTTTCCATTAGTTGGTCTGGAAGTCTAGTTTAACTCGATGTCTATTGGTAAGGATGAAGGTTTCTTTCCTTAAAAAGACCCCATTTTTTCAATACTTCTTTTAATAAAGTATGCCACTTTCAAAGAAACAATTATTAAAAAATAACTATAAGATTATTTTTAAAACATTAAGTGTAAAAAATTTAGATTATGTAACTATTGATATGTATAGTGTTTTATATTTAAGTGTAGTGCTATTTGGGAAACCCTGTTGATATGTGACTGAGAATTTTACAGCAGTGATGGCTTCATTCACAGTTTATTTATCATTTTGTCTTTTTTGATTTTGCATAATCCTGAAACCTTAAAATGACATTAGTCTGAGATACTGGAAGTATGGGCGTTCCTACAATAAGAAGCTGAGGAGAGCCAGGTGTGACGGCTCACCTGTAATCCCTGCTGTCTGAACACTGACGTAGAAAGGTTGCCATGATTTTGAAGCCATCCTAGGCTTCATGGTGTGTTCTGGACCAGCCTGGGCTATAGAGTAAGAACCTGTCTGAAAAAAAAAGCCAAACAAGCAAACAAACCAAAAGAGAAATAGTTGTTCAAATTGATGCCTGGCCTGCCTTCATTTCCTCCTTAATCGTTCTTTCTCTCATTCAGCTCAGATCATCCTGCACTTGAAAAAATGAAGTTTTACCACCATCAAAACTATCATTATTTAACAACAGTGAAGATCAACAGAAAAATTCAAGTAGCTTTGCTAATGTTAGTTGATGCCCAGTGAAGTCAGGTCACTTCTTCCATGCCTGAAGCGTGCCCCTGTGGTTTGTCCGTAGCCGAAGCCTCTTCCCCTGCAGCAGCTCCATCACAGCCCAGTGATGCCTGTGCTCTCTTGATTCTTTTGTCCTAACGAAACTCACTGGAAAGTGTCCCAAAATTTTATAAACTGGGAAATTTATAGATTAAAGAAAGGTCCAGCATTGGTGATGGAACATTGCTTAAAATGGAGAAGAGTCACACACAGCAGGCGCAGAGTGCCTGAGACAGTGCTGTAGACTGTCATTGCACCTCGTTCCTGGGTTCTGCGTTAGAAAGGAATGTTTGAGAGCAGAAATCGACAGCTTTCTTTTGTGTAGAGCATGTGGGTACCCTGTAAATGCGTACACACACAGAGCGTGAGGATCAGAAAAGTGAAAAGAACTTGACGTCCCTCCTTGCCGCTTACACCTGTCATGTGTCCTGTCAGCACTGTAGCCCAAATAGACTTATCTTGTATATACTTTATGGTTAGAAAATATGCAAGATGTTTTTTCAGTGTTGAAAACAAATGTCATTAGATGTTCTTAGTTGTATTGAGTCAGAGTGTTTCTAAGTTAGAGACTGTAGTATTAATCAGATTTTGTGTTTTCACATAGGAATGTAACTGGAATCAGTTTTACCTTTCTGAGAGTGGTAGTAAGAACTTGAGTCAATAAACACATTTTTGGGGAGAAGGCAGTTGCCAAAAAAACTGTAAAGACAGTAGCTCAGAAGGAGCAGAAAGGGGCCATCTTAGTCCGTACAAATGCCACCCGTTACCCTCCCTTAAACTGACAGAGCCTAAGCCTTTTTGTGTGTGTGTGTGTGTGTGTGTGTGTCTTTTTTTTTGGGGGGGGGTGTTTTGTTTCGTTTAGAGACAGGGTCTCACTGTGTAACCCCAGCCTGGCCTGAAACTCAGCCACTGGCCTTTGTCTCCTGAGTGCTGGGATTAAAGGTATTTGCCACCGAACCCTGCAGCCTTTTTTCTTTTTGATCAAAGAAAAAATTGCTGGGCGCAAGTGATCATTCCAGTTTAGCCTCTGAAGTAGACTGCACGTGGGCTCTACCATGTGCAGATGGGCCTTCTTTTGAAGTCTGATGTTAGTCTTCCTTGGATATTTATTTTAATATGTCAAGTAGAATAAGGGGTAACTTTTATTCTGGCTCTTGTTTTATTTTACAAAGCTACTTAGAACAAGTGAGTAGGGACAGGGAGAAAAATGTTTCTAATCCAGTTGGGATAAGTGTAAGCTTAAGCTTCTAAAGCAAGGACCACACCCTGTTGTGACTCTTAGCACTGCAGCACCCACCTCAGGGCTACAAGCCCCTGACGGCAGCCAGACGAAGGTGTGTCACAGTGCTCGAGAAGTCACACTGTGCCGGCGGCATGTTACTGAGGGCTGGTTTCCAGTGTGCACTGAATGATTGATCTAGGGGAACCAACAAATAAAAGTGTTCCTATTATAATTGAGTATAGAAAAATTGTGGCTTTACAGTGTTGCGTTCCGTTCTTTTCGCTTGAAAAGATTATGAAATAAAAATCACATTTTGAAGCTGTAAATTGCAAATGTCTGAGGATTTAGTAAAATGTTAGAGATCAATCTATAAGAAAATTCAAGCATTGTTTTTATGTCTTAGGTGTCGTTATTTTATTGTCATTATTTTACATCCCATGATCCCTAATTTAACCATTTCGGCAAAGTGCCTTTGACACGTAAGAGGTATTATGGGAGATGAGCAAATGTAGATTCCATGCCCCTCTCCCTGCTTCTCAGTTCCTCACGAATTTATGTTTTACAGTGCTCCAAAGCTCAGTCCTTTGTGTTTATATGGGATTGTATTGTAGCTTCTCCATAGTAAAACAGCAAAATAAACCATTTTGCAGAAAATGAAAAGTAAGCACTTTGGCTTGTTCTGTATGTTACCTATTGACCTAACTTCAAAGCAAAATACTCATTTGCATTGATTTATTGCATTGATTTATTGGTCCCTGTTTTCCAGTGAAGTACCTGGAGAAAAGAAAAACCCATCTAGAAAGAATTTCTCAATGTACAGCACTGTGTCAGCAGCGGCCAGCGATCCAGGCACTCTTGCTTATCCTCACTCATGTCCGCTTCAAAGAGAGGAAGGACAAGGTCCTATCAATGTTAATAATTCAGTCCTCATCAGAGCCCGGCATGGTGCTATAAGCTCATAATTCCAGTACTCGGAAATAGAGACATGATCAGGAAGGAGTTCAAGGCCAAAGACAACTGAATAGCTTGAGGCCTGCCTGGGCTACAAGAACGTATCTTTATACATACAAGCATGCATACATATGCGCATACATACATGTACATGTAAAGCATATGCATCTTGCAAAAAGGAAGGGGGAGGGCCAGCACTTTTCTGGTTTTGTTTGTATATATTTTTTCTCATTTCTCTCCATTGGAACACCTGGTACCTATCCCTCAGCTGTTCTGTCTTTTATAGCAGCCCCAGTAGTGATCATTGTCTCCAGCCTCCCTCCATACCCTAAGTGTCATCTCTTTACTACTTCAAAAAGGGTTATACAGTGCTACAGTCAGGACTGGAGATAGGAAACACCTTAAGTACATTCCAAGAGTGGCAGTATCTAATATAATCTAATTTTCACTTTATGGGAGAACCAGTCCAAAAGGCCAGATCTTTCCTAATCCCAGTTACACTTAGACATGCCCTTTAGACTAAGCACTGCTCTGGAACATTCACTGTGCTTCCTGCTGTAGGTACTTGAAGGAACTTAGCGCACTTAGGTCTTGTGTGAGTGTGCCCGATCTCCTTGAGGCATGTCTTGAGGCACATGAAGCCTACCAGTAACACTGCGCTTGGGGCGGAGAATGTGCTTCAGTGATCCCTGTAACAAAAGCTTGCTGTTCACTCCATATAAAAACTGGGTTCAGGGAGTTTATTCATTGGGTAGGACCTGAGCTCAAATCCCCAGGACCCACATAACATACGTGGAAATACATGGCTGCATGTATCTATAACCCCTGCCTGCATTGCGGGGTAGAGGCATGTGGGTTCGAAGAGCTCGCTAGCCAGCCAGCCACTCCAGACAAAGGGGTCATCTTCCAACTTCCTGAGAGACCACTGTGCGCATGCAACCGCACACTGCTCTGCTGGCACCACACAAAAACACAACCCCATCATTTTAACCCACTTGTCTCACCATCTAGCCACCTTTGCTCTATGTTGAGCTTTTGGTTCATTCCCGTAAAGTACTTCAGTCAAGTTTTGCCAACAGACCCAACCAATCTTACTCTCAGGAAAATTCACTGATGACCGCTGTGTTGATAAATCCAGAAGTCCCTATTGTTGGCATGTCAGCATGAGATACAGTTGGTAACTCCACTTCTGAAGGTCCTTTTTACTTTACTGGCTGGTACTCCTGTCCCTAACTGTTAACATTGTGATAATACTCCTGGATCCAACTCTTGGTCTTCTCTGAACACATTCCCTTAGAAATCTTACTGAATATCATCATGAAACGGCTTTGTTCTGATAGATCCCAAGTTCATGTCGCTTCCTCTTGGAAATGGACTCATGGAACATTTCACTTGCCATCTTTTATCATTACACATTTCTGATTGTTCATGCCCAACATGAAATTATAAGGCTGAGTGTGGTGGCACGTGCCTGTAATCTCACTGAATTCTGCTTTCAGTGTGTCATCAATTCTCTGCATGTCTCTATTCTTCCAACTCTTCTAACATTTTATAGAAGCTAATTTGTGCTTGTTACCTCTCTCCCATCATTCCAAATGTAACCTTCGTAAAGGATCTTTGCTTCTTGTTCACTAATATCTCCTAAGTTGCTTGCTGTAAAACTAGCAATTGGTGATTGAATGGCTCTATTACCCCGAAGATACAAAGGAAGGCCATAATTTTGAAAATGATGTACTACAGGAACTAAATTGACTTTCAGAGTATATCAGATGTGGCCTCCACAATTCAAAAGGTCATAGAGAAAGGGGGATGTAATAATATAATTAAATACATGATTAAGGCACCTTAGGTTAGCTACAAAGGAAACAAATTGCTAGAGTGTGCTGGAGAGGTGTCTCAGTGAGTAAGGGCCCCTAGTCTGCAAGCATGAAGTTCAAATCCCCAGTTATCTGTATAAAAAGCCAGTACTAATGACCCAGCATTGTGGCAAACAGTGACAGGTGGATCCCCACAGCTCGCTGGTCGGCCAGCCTAGCCTAAACAAATCCTATCTGAAGGCAATAAGGCGGAGAGCATTAGAGAAAAACATGCAGTGTGCTCACGCACCACACATGCCAAGTACATGCAAACCACACGAGGTAGGCACTAACAGTCATTTGTTAGAAAGCGAACTGCAACATGCACATTCTGCTTCACGGAAGCAGTCCGAAACAGAATTGCTTGAGAAGGTCAGTGTTGTGAGAGGAGGTCTAGAGGCTACCCCAGAAATATCATAAATGGAAAGGGTGATAATCGGATCTTTAAAATTACTGTGAATTATATAGTGTTCTGAGACCAGTAGACTAGAAGAGAACATCATGGTTTCCTTTGATTAAAACCTCATTTTGAGGAAAATCATCCAAGATAAAAAGCATTTGTCAAATACTTGTAGCTCAGTGATAGGGCACTTGCAGGCCTTGTGTGAGATCCTGGGCCTCAGCCTCAAAGAGAAACTCCTGAAGCACCAAGGGTGCCTACAAGACTACCAATGCAAGACTTGAAAACAGCGGTCTCCAAACTACACATCACCATAGAGCTTCAAGAGGAACCATGATTAAGGAATCTCATATACAAATCGTGAGTACAAAAAGGAAGGTTCATAATGTAAAACATTCTGTCTTTTTTCTTTTTTTTTTTTTTTGCAAAAATTACTTGATAATCGGCATCCTACATGAAAAGGGAGATAAAAACAGAGTTAAAACCATTTCATCCTGCTGAAAACCCTTCTGTGGGTTGTCAATGTACATCCGATAAAAACTAGGTTTTCAATCTTGTTCCCCTTAGGTGGTGTCAGCTCTGACCTCATCCAATTTACACTTTCATGAGGGAACAGGCAGGGCTTAAGCTACCAGAATAGTTTACCAAGGGACATCTGAATAGAAGCCCCTGAGAATCTTGACTCCTCCAATTTTTAGAACCCCTAGGGTCTGGGAAGTGGGTGAACCCCCCCCTTGTTGAACAAAGCCCCACTTCCCACTTGCCTCTTACTTATTAAACTCCCCCCACCCCCGCAGAAGCCTTAGACAAGGCAAACGCCTTCCAAGATACTGCTGGCCAGTCTAGGGCTCTGCCCCCACCTCCTAGGCCAACCAGCTGATCAACAATCCCCTCGAAATCGAAGTTCAAGAGATTGAGCAATGTGTCCAGCACTGGCACATGTGTGTGACAGCGGAAGCTGAAACCCAAAGTGGAGGCAATCACTGGATCCCTCAAGCTTCCCCGCTCACCCTGATGAACTGCTCCATGTAAATCTCAAATTCTGTAGTCGGTGGAGATGAGGACTAGATGGGGCCTGGTAAGTATCATGAGCTCACAGAGTGTCTTCACATTCCACCCTTTTGTGTTTGTGGTGCTAAGGCTTAGGCCCAGGACCTTGTACATTGCTAAACAAACACTGTACCACTAAGCTATATGCCTAGCCCTGAGAAGGACTACAAGCTCAGATGGTCGAGTCAAGGCCCTTTTCACCTTGCTCCTGCATTCCTGTTAACAAAGCTGGCTGTGGCATTTCCAGCACCCGGTGAGAAGTTAAAATGTGGAGGACTTCGCAAGGAGAGAGGGACCTTAAGCTACTAGTATATGAAACACTCCCTTTATAAACTATTAGTTACAAATTATTCCCGGCTCATCATTAATAATTCCTAGGGAAACACAAAACTACAATAAAAATATGAGCTCCCGTCCTAGGATGCATTAGTATGAGAGCAGCAACACATGTTGATGAGAGTATGAAGAAAATAACCCTGTGTAGCCTGCTAACGGGAATGCAAATCAATAATAGCAATAATGAAAAACAGAATACTGGATCAACCCTCCTCATAAAATTAAAAATAGAATTACCATGTGACCCAGTTGTGTGCCTCTTTCTCCTGAATTAAAATATTCCTTCCTGGGGCTGTAGAGATGGCTCAGGACTTAAGAGTACTTGCTGCTCTTAAAATTGGCTAGGCCTATACCCGTAATTCCAGCCATTTGGAGGTTGAGACAGGAATGTTGCCTCAAGTTTGAGGCCATCCTGGGCTATATAATGAGACTATATATAAGAAAAGAAAAGAAAAGAAAAAAGAAAATCAAAACTAGTAATAAATGATGGTAGAAATTATATCTGTCTACCTGAAGAAGAATGAAATTAGATCCACAAGAAATTGTTCAAATTGGATCAAAGACCCCAACTTAAACCATAAAACTGGGGACTAGAGACATGGCTCAGTAATTAAGAGCACATACTGGTCCTATAGAAGACCTAGCACATATGATGAGCAGCTTGTAACTGCCTGTAACTCTACCTTCAGGGGGATGCAACACCTTTAGTCTCTATAGGATCCTGCACTCACATAAACCTACCCACACATAGACACAGCTAGACAGACACACACACAGAAAGAGAATTAAAAATAAGTCTCTTCTGAAAAAAATTTTTAGAAGAAGAGGAAATGACCTTGAAGCATGGTGGCCCATGCCATTAATCCCAGCACATGGGAGGCATTGGAAGGAAGATTTCTATCAGTTCAAGGCCAGACAGGTTACTACATAGTAAATTCAGGTTACATAGTAAGACCCTGACCAATCCCCCATCACAAAGAATTAAAACCTGAAACAGTACGATTCAAGTTATAGGTATGGGCCTTAGATAGCATCAGACATGGTTCCAAGAATCAACAAATGTGATTAAATGAAGTTAACATTTTTTGCACACCAAAGGAAAATATCAGCGGAGTAAACAGAAAACATACAGAATGGGAGAAGAATCTTTGTCAACTATACCTCAGACAGAGGGAGCGGACATCTAGAATATATTCTTAAAAATCGAAAAAGCTAAATAACAACAAAAAGAAACAACCCCTACTGCCAATCAATAAGCGGGCTAATGAAATGAGTGGCTGGTTCTCAAAATGAAGTCACAAATAACTAATGAGTGTGGTTGTTATTTGAATGTTCAGCATCCTTAGCCCCCAGGACATGTAAATTTAAATCACTTTTGGATTCCATTTTTCTGTCAGAATGTCTAATATCAAGGAAAACTACTGGAGAGGATGTGGGAGTCTTATTCACTGCTGATAGAGGTGCAAATGAATGAAGCCGTTATAGAAATCAGTATGAAGCTTTCACAAAACGTGAAACTACACATGACTCAGCCATACTACACTACCAAACATATGCCCAGAGAACTTCATAATCTACCACAGAGATAACCTGTACATCCATGTTTATTGCTGAGCATTCACAAGTACAAGGCAATAGAGCCAAAGCAATATATTCATCACTAAAAGAATTGACAATAAAAACAGCACACAGACATAATTGAATTATACTCAACTGTAAATAAAAATTAAATTATGGAATTAACAGGAAAATGGATGGATCTGGAAAGTCTCATGTTGTTCATGTTGTGAGGTGAGGCAAATTCAGAAAAAAAAAAAAGACAAATGCCTTCTCTAATGCAGAGTCTAACCTTGAATTTTTGTGTGTATATAGATAATGGGATGTGAGCATGGACACAGGTGAAGGAGCTAGGTAGGTGACCACAGAAGAGAGAGAGATGTTGAAAAAGGGAGGGGAGGACAAGGTACCTATGTAACATAAAAATGGGAACGTCACCAATGGATGGGAAGAAGATGGAGGAAGAGAAACAAACAAAAAAATCTGTGTGAAAAATGCCACAATGAAAGAGGGAAGGAGGGTGGGAATGGGAGGAAGAAGGAACAGCACCACAATCCGGATCTAAAGTGAATATATTGTTAATATATGTATTCTTTCATATACATAAAAGAAAATGCTACAACAAAACAATATTTGCTCGTTAAAAAGGTGTCCTATATAAACCATTTTCACCTGAGCAAAATAATAAAATGGGATAGTTAAATTGACCTCTTCCTGGCCTATCAGTTGGTACAGAGGGTTCTCAGTTAGCAACCTTCTCCTCTGAATCAGGCCATAGCCCCTGCTCAGTAAATGAATTTTTGATTCACCTTTGTACCCTGTTGCATTACTTATCTTAATCTTCACAAAGGAAAGTGCACCGAGGCTGTTCTTCTGCTTTTTATTCAGCTATGTGGTCAACCACAACTATTTTCTAAACATCTCTGCCAGCTACACCCTTCTCTCAAGCCTCCCATCTCCTTTCTCCTCTCAACAGTCTCTGTGGATCAGGAATGAGGAACGGTGCTGACTGTCACTAACATCAAACTGACAAAAAAGTACTACCCCATTTCTACTCTACTCCTCGTAAATATCTCCCCATTTTTACTAGCCATCTACTCTGTGATTGGTTCATTTATCCTCTTAATATTGTACATGCTTCAGTGATGTGCAAGCTCTCGGAAACTCAGTCCTTAGGAGGAAGCACGAGAGCGCTCGCTCCAGACAGGACTGTAGTCACACTCTTTTCAGAGTGGCACAGCAAGGAGGCGGGATGATCACTAGGCACCGGCCCAGGGTGTGGGACTTAGGGCAGCAACTAGCTACCAACGAAAAGGAAGGAGTTCGGGAATTTACAATTGGCAGCTGGGCCTGGTGGCACACACCTTTATTCCCAGCACTCAAGAAGGCAGGGGCAAGTGGATCGCTGGGAGTTGGAGGCCAGCCTGGTCTACAAAGTGAGTCCAGCACAGCCAAGGCTACACAGAGAAACCCTGTCTCAGGAAAAAAAAAAAAAAAAAAGGAAACTCACAACCAACAAAATCAGTGATTGCTCCAAAGTGCAGCTTGGTTTTTATGTGGTTGTGAATTCTGTGAGGAGTTGCTTACAGGAGCGCAGGTGACTCAAATGCCATCTTTTTTTTTTTTTTGGCAACCCCAAAAAGCCTACCCCAATACCAGTGGCACCCAAAGAGCTGCAGCTCTAGAGTTTTCTGTGTGACTTGTCTGAAAAATGTCCTTGATCTGTGTAGTTCATCACATCAGTCTCCCCCGTCAGCAGTTGTTGAAGGCTTTTCTAAAGCTGTTGGGCCTTCCAGAATCTTCTAAATTTCAACTTTTCCAGGCATATGGCATTTGTTTACTTCCTGACTCTCATGAGCCTCCCCCTTAACCCCTGGAGGGAGTATTTCAGTATACAGAGAGCTCATTCTTTCTGGATCTTATATTTTCCCCTCTAACGTGAAGGGCAATGATTTTTCTCTCAACCTTTCTTTCTAGTATTCACTGCAAAAAGAAGCTAGCCAACGCCTGCCCATTTGCTGTTATTGGGCGCAGTAACCAATTATTTATTGAATGTATATGGACATGGATTGCATTGGCTTGAGATGCAATGTAAGAAACTTGAAAGCCTTACCCAGCCTGTGAGCAATATGCTACCTTCCTTCTCTATGTCTTCCCTGGAAATAACCCAATTTGTCTGGTGGGTGTGTACTTCTCACAAAGCCAAGTTGGTGTTAATTGGTACCAGAGGATGTCCTGTGTACAAAGAGTGAAGGCCTGGAAATAATTGGAACAAGAAAAGGCCAATTTTGGTGAAATCCTTTTATCCCCCGTTACTCCTCCTTTCTTCACCACCCTCTGTATTCACCAACTCTGAGCCAGTGCTGAGTGAGAGACAGACATAGAAAGCCTCTCTGCAGGAGGACAATGCAACTAGTTCTGATGAGACCTGATAAGCTAGGGGCAGATGGAAGGGGAGGAGGACCTCTCCTATCCGTGGACTTGGAAAGGGGTATAGGAGGAGATGAGAGAGAGAGGGTGGGATTGGGAGGGCATGAGGGAGGGAGCTACAGCTGGGATACAAAAAAGTGAATAAACTGTAATTAATATAAAAAAAGAAAAATTTAATCAAAAAAAGAAAGCCTCTCTGCCTTCTCCTTTCTCTCCCTCTTCTTCCTGCTCCCCCTTGGCCATCACCATCGTCAACGTAGTGTTTTAAGTGCTGAAGGGATGGCATGCTTTATTTGCATACTCCAGTGACCCTTTGCAGAAACAGTCCGATGAGGACATTCATTAAACAAGCCCACTGATTTCTTCAGTAATCAGAAAGTAAATGTTTTGATTTGATTTGATTTTTGACAGGGTCTTGTTATGTAGTTCAAGTTGACCTCAAATGCTCTCCTCCCTTCACCTTCAGAGAGCTAGGCAATCGCAGGCATGCCCCCCACTCTATCCCAGTCCAGGTAGTGAATTTTAAGTAGTTCCTTATTATCAAGATAAGTTGGTGGCTGACAACTGGGAAAGACTTTGGCACCCACAGAAGGTTTGTCTGGTGTATGGAGACATTCTTGGTCCTTAGGTTACTATGTGTGGTAAAGCCCCTGACATCCTACCTAGCACAGAATGACACCTTGTATAGGATTATCTGACCAAAAGCATCAAACAGACACAGGGTGATAATCCTTAAGATAAACTGATCTTTTGTAAGGTTGGAAAGCCACACACCAAAATACTTCAGTTTCCTTTGGGGTTTATATCAAATCAAACAAAATCACAGAGCCATGTTTCAAAGCATGGAGAGAAACACAGCCAAGGTATTTTTTAACCTCCGAAACTCATAGAAAAAAAAAATATATATATATATATGGTTTAGCATCATAGAAAAACAACAAAAACAAACAAAAAAAAAAAAAAAAAAAAACGTTTCCTTAATGAAAAACATGTTATTGACTCAGTGAGCCATGCCTTCATTTGCAAGGGAACTAGAAATTTTCATTCTTTTCTTTTTTTTTTTTAACTTTAGTCCCCAGTGTTGCTGATGGTCTGTAAGTGGAGCCTGTTTGTGCCCCGTTAAGCGAAAGCCTCATGTTGCTTCCTCCAGGTGAGGGGTTGCTTCCGCGTTGCAAAAGCAGGTTTGAAAGAAAAGTTTAAATTTCCCTATTTCACACAAAGAGCAGGTGCCGACATCAAACTAAGCATTTTCTTTCACTTCTCGTATTTAACCTCATATTCCATATGATTTTGCCAGCTCATTGTTTTCCTTTTTCTCTCAAGCAATGTCAACTTTTCCCTTACTTTCCGAAACATTTGACGCCCCGCCCCCATTTGCGCTCTGCTGCGCTCTGGGAGCCATCGGTTCTACATCAGTCGCTGGCTGCCCTGCCAACAGAGCCTGACCTCAGTTGAAGGCTTTCACATTTGACTTTCTTCAGGTCCACTGCCGACTGGGGCTAGCCAATTTGGCTTAGTATTCTATGTTCCTAAAGACGCTTGGACATGTGTTAGTGCCAGGGACAAACTCAGGCCTCTTTAACCTAATTGTTTACGTTTGAAGACCATTCATCTTAAGAACTGCTCTTTCTCTCCCTTCACCATTTTACAAACTAAATCAGCTTTCAAAGGCAACTTGTTCTAAAGTCTTGATTATCCCAAGAATGTGGCCGGCAGACTTTGCATTTTGGACAGCACGCCCTATCCTCCGTGAAGGGGAGCTTATGAAGACTGAAAATAGCTTTCCCAGAGGCATGCAGCTGAAATGCTAACCCATCTGCTTTCCAGAACTGGACCAGTTTCTTCGCTGTTTTGTAAAAAGGGGTGGGCTGGAGGCCACCATTGCTTAATGATGTCCCACCGTCCACGTATGTTTTTGTGAACAAGTTGTCTCTTGCTGAGGGCTCTAGGCCTAAATACTTCCACTCAGGTCAAGCTAAGTCTTCTTCCCTTAGGTCTAAGAATCAAGCACCATTTGACTCTTTGTCTCCTCTTCATAAAGGTCCTTAACATTGCTTCCACTCAGAGGCTGGGTAATCATGTGCCCCAGTGGTTTTCTTTGTTCTGTGCCTTCAGAGCAGCCATGTTCTGCATGTAACCTCCATCCTGGCAATCCTAATGCTCTCATTAAATAACCAACCTTTCATAGGATCGCACCTGATATTTCTTTTCTGTTTATCTGTGTGTTTATTTGTGGACAGATTCGTTCGGGTTGCATTGCACATGTGTGCGCATACATGTGGGAGGCCAGAGGACATCCTCAAGTCCCGTCTACCCTGTTTTGTGAGATGAGGTCTCCTGTTAGTCTGGAAGTCACCCTTCAGAGTAGCTCACCTCCCTAGTGTGAGGATTATAACTCGAGATAAAATCCAAATGTCCTCTTTATTTCTCAGCATAAGAAAGATTTAATCAGGAAAAAAAAAAATCCCCTGCCTAGTTGGGAATCTCTGCATCTTATGTAAACTTTTTATTTTGCTGACCCAAATGCCTCCCAAGACTTTCCTCTGTATGATTTTCTTTTTGGTCTTGGAAAGTGGATAAAAGAACTTTCTGACCTGAAACAGACCCCACCACCTATCACGAAGAAAGTCCACTCAAAGGCCACGTATTAGCAGAGCTGCTAACTCTCTTCCTGGTACCCTCTGTGCTGTCACATTTTCTGTTTCTTAACTTCTCTGTGATGTTGTCTTCATAATATATTATGAATTATCTTTTTCATTATTTTCTCCAAGTGCCTGTCATTTTTTTTGGTAGTGTCATATTTTTTTTTCCTTAGGATTGCAAGTATTTCTTCTAAGATATCCTCTATGTTTTCTTTTTTACGGTTTGCAACATACTCTTGTTTAGAGACAGAAGATGATTCATGTGGGCAACATAGATCAGAGCATCACTCAACCTCATCAGAGAAACTTCTTGTAATAGATGAAAATTAATGCAGGGAACCCACAACTAGACAGAGAGTAAGAGACTGGAGCATTCAATCCTGAATGGTGTGCCTTTGCTAAACTTCTCTGCCTACGGCTCAGGGACCTATGTGGAAGAGGAGGCAGGAAAGATCTAGAAGCAATAGGTGCAGGATGACTCCAAGGAAGCAGTGCAGGGCTGAAGCACATAGGAACTCAGGGGCTGTGTCATCATAACCAAGACCTGTACGAAATCCCAGCGCAGAGAAGGCACAAAGTCTCACCCCTAACCAAGAAGCCATTTGCAATAGACACCTGCTGAGAAAGAGGAAGTCCATTTCCTCCAGTGGAGTACCATTGAGATTGTCAAACACACTGCCACGGAGGTCACATGTTTGGGAGAAGGTGGCTAACATGAGTGGACTCCATATTGTTCTATGTTCTTTTGGTCGTTCTTGTTATGGTTTGGTGTCTGTACTCAGTTCTGTTTGTGGTTTGTTTCGTTTGTTGTTTGTTGTTGTTGCTTGTTTGTTTTGAGACAGAACATGACACGGGTAGAGTCTTGAGGACTTGGCAGAGGGAAAGGATATGATCCAAATATATGAAAGTTTCTAAAAGTAATTTTTACAGTAAAAGAAAAAGAATAAGAAAGTTAAAAAAAAAGAATTTGGGGAAGTCATTAGCCAGTCCATCTCATTTTCACCGGTTTTGACCTGGGGACACACACACACACACACACACACACACACATACACACACATATCCTGATATTCACTGAATGCTTATAAACAGGCTGGGCTTCCACCCAAGAGAGGAGTCTATGCATTTGCATTTGGGGCCACAGTGTTGCAGGCCCCTCTTGTAAATCACAACCCATGGTGTAACCTTGGGCAAAGCCTCCTTTCTCTCATCTGTGAAGTATTATGAGAACAATAGTCCTTTATTAGCCGGTTGTGGAAGCTTAGGGAGGCACCTGGCAGAGTGCTGAGCATGGCTGCTGGCGCATAGACATGCCTAATAAATACCAGCTACTATTATTCCTATCATCTGCTCTGCTGGCCCTCTCTCCTAGCGTATAAACACGTTGAGGATTTTTTATTTTTTTATTTTTTTTCCCCAATCTTAAAAAATGTAATAGTCTGGGGCTCAGTGGTTAGGAGTACTTGCTGTGTTCTTCTATAGGACCTGAGTTCATTTCCTAGCACCCTTGTCAGATGCTTCACAACTGCCTATTACTCCAGCGCTAAGGAATCTGATGCTCTCTTTTGGCCTCCGTGGACACCCAGACACACATGGCCTATACACACATAAAAACATACATACACATAAGTAATAATTTTTTAACATAGTGGGAACTATGGAATTTGGAATAACCTGAATCTGTCACTTATATTTGGCTTCAAAATAAATGATCTCTTCTACCTTTTTTTTTTTTTTAAATGTAGTAGTCCTGTGGTAAATACTTTATTTGCGACCCTTCTTTTTATTTTCTTTGCTTGTATCCTTCACTTTGCCTTTGGCCACATGCAAGCAGTATAGGATAATATTCAAGAAGGCATTGCCAACCACCTGACCACACTCCAGGTCAGGTGCTATGGACAAGGCAAGCACATGGCCCAGGAGAAAGAGCAGAAACTTGTGAGCCAGGGGCTTGTTCGTCTCCACCCTTACAGCTGCAGTTCCCTTGATATACAACTCTGGGCAAATTTCTTGTTGTTTCTGAATCTCAGCCTCATCACCAATACCCTGGGAATAAAAACATCTGGCTGGCGGGACCACAGTGAGGTCAAAACAGATAATGTGCATAAGGCACGAAGCACGGCGTCGTGCTGTAGGCAATGCACGGAAGAGCAGAGAAATACCTGTCACAAAATACCGGGATCGCGGTGGCTTGCAATTTAGAGGAAGGGCAAGACAAGCACAGGGAAGAAGAATTTGAGACCCATTTGTCACCATCTCAAGGACACAGAAAGAATGTCAGTGCCAACCCCCAAACAGTCTGAGTTGAAATCTACAGAGTATTTAGTGACTGCAACAATGAACATGAAAAACTAGAAAACTACCAGGAGGAGGACGGGCTTGTCTAGGGTCAGGGATGTGTACATGACATCTTTCATCTTTCCCCCAAGCTGCCCCCAGGACCCTATGCAACATTAGTTCCCCAAAAAGGGCTTCTCGTGAGTAGTCTTTTCTTGTGCACTTTCAGCAGAGTGGGCTGAGCTGGGATATGAAGGAAGTAGCCATGGTGCCAGAAACAGCAAGTGGCCAGCAGCTGAGCCACAGAAGCAGTGGGGAGGGCAGTGGGTACGGCTTTGACAGCTGCACAAGGGGTACAGCTATGGGAACTGCCAGTGGCCTTGACAGTGGCAGAGATGGTGCTGCAAAGCCAGCGGCAGAACAGAGAAATGGGGAAGCAGCGGCAACAGGCAGCAGGGCCGACGGAGATCAATGCAAGGAGGCTGCAGTAGCCCAGGGGTTGGCAATTTGCTGCTGCTGTGGCTGCCACCTTACCTGCCAAGACACCATAGAGTGGGGGGCCAAGAAGCCAGCTGCTATCAAGAGATGGCGAGTCCCAATTTCCTAAGAACACCCCTCACCCCAGTATCTGAGAACCCAAAATTACATAAAACATAAAACAACAACCTGCTGCTGCTCCCATCCATCTGCTATTACTGCCTAACACAATGGATACCTATGCTGCCAAGGACAAACACTGAGGAGCCTTAAATGATTTCTATCCAGGTAGCAAAGTAAAGCCCCAAGCCAGCTGATCAGTAACGAAAGAGTGTAGGGAGGGTTCTCTGAAGGAGGAGCAGGTTTGGAAATGATTAAACAGAGTCAGGAATGGGAGCTGATCAGAAAATGAAACAACGGCTTTGATTTTGGCAGCACCATTCTGAAAGTTAAGCCAGGATTATGGAGCAACTAAAGGATTCCAACCTGGAAATTAAGTGTGGAAGGCGGTGTTGATGACAGAAGAATTGACGATATGTTTTTGTCGACTGTTAAATTAAATTATTTTTTTCAAAACTTAACTGATTAAAACAAGCATTGATTATTGGCTAGTTTCCGGATATGCTAGAATGGCTTTGGTTAGGTGGTCCTGGCTTGGGGCCTCTCATGAAGAGAGAGCTACAGGGACGATATCTGGACTGCAGGACCCATGTCTAAGCTCATCAGTGGGTCCTGTATTGTTGCTTCAATTAACAGGCAGGCCCCTCCATGGATGGTTTACCACACAGCTTCTCAAGAGAATGCCAGAAGAAGAGGAGAAAGCCTGAGGCTCAAGAAGGAAGCCTTGGCCTCTTATTTCCCAATCACAGAGTGGCATGCCATTATCATGCCATTACCCATCATCTGGCATGCAGACCAGCCCTGGTGCAGTATGGGAGGAGACTCACAGAAGGTACAGATATTGGAAGCAGGGTTGTGTGGGTTCCTTAAGGGCTAACGTGGAGGCTTGTAACCAAAGGAGATTTCTCCAAGTAATTTTAAGATAGTGTGAGAAATGCATGGATTTGTAAAGAGCATGGGACACCCACCAAGAAAGGAAAGATATGAGCTACGTCAGAGAAACAACTAAAGACCCAGGAATGCCAGTATTGCCACAACAGGAGTGTGGCAAGATTCCAGAAGAAATGAAGAACCGACGGCCATGATTGCAAAAAGAGCATGAAAAGCATAAACAACAACAAACATGAATAAAAAGCAAAACAACAATAGCAAAACCACTTAGCTCGAGCTGGATTGTGCTGTTGGGGTCTGGTTTTGGTTTTAGCAGACTGCCCTGTTAAATTCAGTCTTGCTGTTGCTACTAGTAGAATCATCTGAATTCTCTGGCACAGGCTAGATGAACAGTAAAGTAGCCAGGAGATTAGAGCTTATTAGGAGCTGGGTGGACCTGAATTTTAGCCACAGATAACCCACAGTGTATGTAATTCCCAGAAGGAAGCCTCGGAGCCAGCAACGTGAAGACATCAGATTTTCCACCACTGATGTTTTTTCACTTTTGCACAGGCCAAAAAAAGCCACAAAGAAGATAGTTGTGTGTTTTTTTCTTTTTTTCCCCCCTCTGTTAAGACAATCTCCCCCTCTGAGAATTAGATGTAACCTCCCAGAACTACATTTTTGAAGGACAAGCTGTTCTTGCTTAAAGCCAGACT
Organism: Psammomys obesus; assembly: GCF_907164565.1. Taxonomy (NCBI): domain Eukaryota; kingdom Metazoa; phylum Chordata; class Mammalia; order Rodentia; family Muridae; genus Psammomys; species Psammomys obesus. The sequence continues at coordinate 7,567,669 of NW_026596057.1, read as the reverse complement.
CTGAACGCATGCACCTGCCTCCCTGGAGGTCTCCAACCCCCTGACTTCACTGGCGAAGGTCGCAATTTCTGTTCAAAAACAAAATACGTTATAATGCTTTCTTAATTGAACATGCCTTGAGTCATGCTTACCAAAATGTGTTATATCGTTCAGCTGCGGGAAAGAGGTTTCGTATTCTCTGTAGATTTAAATAAGTAAGAGAGGAAGTGAACTGATGAACCTGGCAGAGCAGTGATGTCCCTTCCTTTACTGTGCGTGTCGCACTGAATTGCCGTCTGTGGAAGGCTTTGTGAAGAGTCCCTCAGACAGCCCAGGGGATTGGGCGACTTCCTCATTGTCTACCTTGCCTCCTTAAGCCCTGGGGTTACAGGGGTCCACCACCCCACCCGCTGACACACACCCCTTGCAACATCATTTCAGTAAATAGAGAGAAATGAAAGGAAAAAAAATGAGAAGAACCAAATAGAAGCCTAGGATATTCTAAAATATAAAAAAAATATGTCAAAATTATTAAATATCAAAAAGAAATTAAAATAAATGATTTAATCTCCGTTTGAAACAATTTCAGATCGATTGCTTGTATACTAACTAGATTACTGTTAGTCTTTCAGTATTAACTGAAACAGTGTTTTAAGGTGTGTGTCGGCAGGTATGGTAGCCGACTCTTTGCAACCCCAGTGCTTGTACGATGCTCAACGGTACTCTCAGCTACAGAGTGAGTTCAAGGCCAGACTGAACTTTGTAAGACCTCATCTTCAAGGGTGAAAAAAAAAGGAATAGTTTGTTCCAGCCCAGACACACACCTGTAATTCTTACACGTGGGAGCTCAAGCTCTAGAGTTTGCATTGAGTCTGGCCTACGCGGTAACCCTGTCTCAAGGTAGGAAAGGGCAATTTGTTAAATATTTATAACATGGGGTTTTTATAAATAACATTTGGAAAGTAATATCTATACCAATTATATTCCCAGAAAAAAAATCACTATGAATTTTCTATGGATCGGGACTAAAGTTTTAAATTCTTACATATCACGTTAGTGAGATGACAGAGGGGCTAAGCGGCAGCTTAGGTGTTTGTTTTTTTTTTTTTTTTTTTCTTCTTCAGTGCAAACCATGGGAAGTATTTCATCCCCAAAAAAGTGTGAAAGGAAGTGCTGCTCCAGAAAAGCCCATCAAATATATTCTATCTGTGGCTGCTCTCTGACCAGCACATGCGGTTTTCTTTCATCCCACGTGTGGCTGAGAAAGGTGCGTGAATCATCAGCAAGCTGTTTTCTCAGTACCTTTCCATCTCGCAGCCATTACCAAGAACCTTGGAAATACCCGACAGTCACACAGAAATGTAAGCATTGTCTAAATCCCCCACCCCTCATCCCATTTGGGGGTAAGAAATGCCTGGTCAAGGTGAGGAAGAGACTGGTTTAGGACACTGAACTAGAGTTAGTGATCGCCTCTTTACAGCCCATATCTCTCTTTCCTTAAGGCAGTGCTTCTCAACCTGTGGGTCACAATCCCTTGGGGGGGGGTCATTTTTCAGATATCCTGCTTATCAGATATTTACATTATGATTCATAACAGTAGCAGAATTAGTTATGAAGTAGGAACTAAATAATTTTTATGGTGGGGGGCACCACAACAGGAGAATTTGTATTAAAGGCTCACAGCATTAGGCTGGTTGAGGACCACTGCTCTAAAGGGATCTTCGCGTCTCTGTCCATTCTGTATTCTATTTCTAGCCTTTGGGCTCAACACGGCATAACTTGCTGGGTCCAAGTTGAGCGTCTGTTCCAGAACAGCAGCTTGGATGCCTAAAGGATAACTAGTGTGATCACTTGAGAGCATCCGCTTGGCTGCTGAGTGAGATGCTCCTCAAGGAAGATGGTTTGGGAAGCAGAGAATGTTCCTAAGCAGACTGAAACATACTACAGAGGGGCTCACGTCCTAAGGAACCAGTGTGACACTGGAACCAGCAGCCAGGTGCTGGGAATGTGCCGAACAGAACTCAGCACGGAGCAACTCCACTGCCGTGAGGGAGGCACCAGATAGGCAGGAGAACAGTGTGCTTAACCTTCTATAAAAGGTCATTTTCAGTTCCTGTTCACCTGGCTGTCAGGCTCTGACATGCACACATACCCCTCTGCCTTTTCCTTAAGGGAGCTTGATGGAGAATCTATACCTTAAGGAGGCAAGAACTCGGTGCTCAGCCTCAGGGTGCTTCAGACCGCCAGCCCCTCACTGTCTCACGAAGGTCCTCAGGGTTGGGTCTTGGGGTCACCAGAAGATTGTCATTTATGCTGTGGTTCTTTACAGTGTGTGTGGGGTCATATATCACACTATGGGGTGAGCCCACAGCAAATATCCTTAAGATACAGGTCGAGAGACTGTGTGGAGTGGGAATATTTAGCTATACAGCCATATATACCTTTACTGGTATATAAAGCCATGGCTATATGACCATGATCCTACCGTTCCTTCATTTGCAAAGGGGAAATTATTTTTTTAACTTAGTTTCTTTAGACTCTTGTGAAAATTAAATGAGACACATGAGAAAGTCTGCTGGTAGGCTCCTCAGCCCTCACTCAAATGTATGCCTGGTGGGGTGACAAGGAGCCAGAACAGCTTATCAGTACTAGTGAAGTGTTCAGTTGGTCCAGCATGTACTTTGATGGCCAGAGTTGCTCCTAATAGAGGCTGTCCTTCAGCAAGCATGAGTTCTTATGTGTTGTGCCCCCAAGAAGTCTCCGAGACAAGGAAACACAACAGCAACTCCTCCAGGGGAAAACACCAGAAAACAAACAATGAAGAAAAGATGGCTTTCCCTTATTTTCAATGTCAGAACATGAGTAACTAAACAAATGGTGAGAGCCAACAGTCAATGGTGAGGAAAACACACCAGAGGAAAGATGTTTCCGAGTTAAGAATTAAGTACCCTTGGATTGGGGGAGGGGCATAGAAGAAGAAAAGGGAGGGAGATTGGGATAGGGAGGGGGTGGGAGAGGGGACTACAGCTGGGATACAAAGTGAATAAACTGTAATTAATAAACATTTAAAAATTAGAAAAAAAAAGAATTAAGTACCGATTCTTTAAGAAGGGGCTTCCATGCGGATTTGAAGGTTAAACGAGAAAAGGACAAAATGCCCAATCTGATCAGGTCCCAAAGTGGATCAATTTTTTTTTCCGTCTTATTTTGTTATGTGCATGGGTGTTTTGCCTGTATCATGTATATGTGTACCACATGCATGCAGCACCTGTGGAGGCCAGAAGAGGGCATTAGATCACCTGGGAATGAAGTTACAGATACTTGTGAGCAACCATGTGGGTGCTGGGAATTTCACCTGGGTCCTCTGGAAGAGCAGCCAGTGCCCTTAACTGCTGAGCCCTCTCTCCAGCCCTTGAATTGTTATTTTAAAAACCACATGGCAATCTAAGTGTGATGGTGTATAACTTTAATTCCAGCAGTTGGGAGGCAGAGGCAGGTAGTATCTCTGTAAATTTGGGGGTCAGGTTAATCTCTACAGAGAGTTCCAGGCCAGCAAGGGCTATATGGTAAAATGTTGTCTCAAAACAAAACAACACAACCTACCAAATGACCAAACAAGAAAAAAAAAGCTAATTAGACAAACAAATAACACACATACACACACCCAAAACAAACAAACAAACCAAAATGGGGCTACAGAGAGGGCTGAGCAGTACTTGCTACCTAAGATCTCTTGCTTTTTTTACAGAAGACCCAGGTTTGATTCTCAGCACTTAAACGATGACTCACAATCTCCTGTAATTCCAGTTCCAGGGGATCTGATTCTTTCTTCTGGCTTCCACAGGCACAAAGACATGTACATTCCCAGCTTGGACTACATAAAAAGGCTTTATCTCAACCCCAAGCACCACCCAGTTTTTTTGTGTTTTGAATGGCAGACCAATCCATCCAGGGAACAAATGAAAACTGCTATAATCACAGGCAGTTTTGCCAGATAGAATAAAGGAATTCCAGCTCAAAAACTGCATGTTCTCCTCTGTTACTCCTGGTCCTAATTTTCATGCTGTTAAGTCATCATCACGTTCATCATGTTTCTCTGCTAAATCTCCTTCTGCTTCTTTACGAAGAAAAGCAGATGAAAAAATCATTCCATTTGAGACTATATGTATGTTTGCATGAGGAGCTCACCCCATGAAGCCCTCCCAGTTTCCCCCGCAGCTTCAGGAGCTCTGCAAGCAATACCAAGGAGGTCCAGGGTGTCCCCGGGAGCCTATAAGATGCCGCCCATTGCTCTCATCCCTCAGGGTGCTTTTCTATTTCTGCCTGCCTACCTGCCTGTCTTTAGTCCTCATCTTGTGTCACCTTGGTTTCTGAGACAAGGTCATTTTATGTAGTTCAGCCTGGACTATAACTTGCTATGTAGTTCAGCCTAGCCTTCAATTTACAGTACTTTTGCTTCAGCTTCCTGAATGTTAGGATTACAGACATAGGCCACCATACCTTCTGCATAACCTATCCATCCATCCATCCATCCATCCATCCATCCATCCATCCAACCATTGAAAGTTTATTGAGAAAGCAGTCATGATCATAAGGGTTACAAACTGTACAGAATCTAGGATCACCTAGGAGACAAGCATCAGGGCATATCTATGATGGATTATTAAATTGGCTTAGCCTCAGGGCAAACCTATAGGGAATTACCTTGATTAGATTAACTGAAGTGAAAAGGCCCATGGTTCGTTGGACTGGGAGGAGATGAGGGAGGGGACTACGGCTGAGATACAAAGTGAATAAATTGTAATAAATAATAAACAAATAAAAATTTTTTAAAAAGCACGAATAGCCATGCTTGGCTTCTCAATTGCGGATGTAATGTGATTATTTGCTTTAAACCCTTGCTGTCTTGACTTCCCCCAGCATGATGAACTGTACCTTTAAACTGTGAGATAAATTCGACCCTTTTCTCTTTAAGTTGCTTTCATCCAGCTATTTCATCAGCAACAGGAAAAGAAAGAAAACCAGCAGCACCAGCTCATCACTGGAGGGTCATCGTTTCTTACGGGAGACCCACAGGAAAAAAACAGTATCCAATCAATTTAAACCCATTGCTAAAAGAAGAGAAGCAAATGCAACCTTGAGTGCTCATACAAGACACCCCTGAATAATGTCACCTCCCTAGAGGCCCCTGCTGCCACTACCTCTCCAGGCGTGCACACTGCAAATTTTATCAATAACAACTGGACTGCAGCTGGCCTGACACATCCCTGAGCATCTTCCTGGCACCTACGAGCTGGAGACTCCCTGGCTCCTGGCTCCTGGTTCCTGGCTCCTGGCTCCTGGCTCCTGGCTCTTGGCTTCTGGTTCCAGAAAGGAAATGGAGATGGAATATGGTTTAACTGAAAATTTGGAGTGAACTGTGTTTCCTCAGTGGGAAAAGAGTCTCAGTGTCCAAAAATCCAGGAGGTGGAATTGTGGGGTGTGGGGCCGCTGGCCTGCCTGGAGTGACAGGAAGGTCAAAAGGGTAGGCTAAATCTCACCAGATGTTCATTGCTGTTGGTGGAGTGGGGTGGCCCCTGTTTCTCCAAGGGCGCCCTCTTCCGTGCCCAGAGGAGCATGTTCTATCTCATGAAAGGATGCAGTTTCACAAAATCATTTGCTAAAAGCTCAAGGGTGCTGTGAGTTTTCTGGCATTGGAGGCCTTCATTTACCAGAGGTAGAGGAAGCAAGCTCATTTCCTAGAGTACTGGCTCATGGAAGAAGTGACTGCCATCTCTCGTGACTTCTAGGCAAGTAGTGGGTAGTATCTCAGACTTGGCTGATGAAAGAAGGTGAAGCTTAGGGATCAGGAGACTTGGTTTTCCTTCTGTCTCTGCCATTCATGGGCTATGAGACCCTGAGCAGGACCCTCTGCTTTTCTGGCTTCAGTTTGCTCACCTCAAAGGGCCTGTGGCTCGACCTTCTGTTTGTGAAGGAGAAGCTGAGAGCTGGCAGGAAGCTGAGCTCAAACCACGGAGCAATGAAAAGGCAGAATGTGGAAGCTCCATGAGCTCCCCTACCTACCACCCTAGGTGGGGGAGAAATGACAACAGGGAGCCAGAGTGGCTGAAGAAGCAGATTCAACAACCTCTCCTGTTCTTCCCCTAAGCCAGCAACCACAAGGAGAGCAGAGAGCAACTGGTAGTCTGTGCCTGACAGTCACAAGTGGGGCTGGAAAGAGTGGAAATGGCAGGGGCTGCTGTCCATTTCACCCCTGAGCAGCACCCACACAGCTGGACAAGGACTGAGATGCTGCAATTGAGCCTGCAGCTCGCTGGCAATGAAGAGGGGTAGACAGTGAGTGAAAGGGACAGATCTTCAACAAAGGGCAATGCGGAAGTGACTGCAAAGGCCTGGTGGGTCCCAAGCTGTGCTGTAGGAGGAAAACTGATTGAAGACAAAGGCAAAGCCCTGCCTTTGTCCTGTCTTCTTCCTTTAGAAGCAAAGTGGCCCCTCTTACTTACAGCCTTCTTTCCCAGAATTCTTCTCTGCAGCTGGCAGGACAAGAATCATGCTGGTCTTTTCTGAAGAAAGAAATTTCCCTAGGAGAAAAGGCAAGCAGATTTGAGCCTCATTCCTGCTGACTATATGATTTTTTTTTTTTTTTAAAGAATCATTTTCAGCGATCCCGAAGAAAGAAGAGCCCTGTTTAGTCAGCAGTAGAAAAGGAGCCATTCATTAATGTCTTGGGCTCAGGTTTACTTTAGAAGTTCCTGCATAACAATAACAGTTCGTGAGGCAGGGTAGATGGCTCAGTCAGTAAAAGGCTTGCTATGCAAGCTTGATGACCTGAGTTTGAAAGCCAGCACCAAAATTAAAAGCCAGGAGTATAGCACTTTTCCAGCGGTGGGATGAGAGAGACAGAAGGATACCCGGTGCCTGCTGGCTGGCAAGCTAACCAAATCAGTGAGCTCCAGGCTTGGTGAGAGACTCTGTCTCAAAAAATAAAATTGAGCCATTGAAAGGGGGCAGCCTTACCAGGCCACAGAGGAAGACAAGGCAGCCAGTCCTGATGAGACCTGATAGGCTAGGGTCAGAGGGAAGGGGAGGAGGACCTCCCCTATCAGTGGACTTGGGGAGGGGCATGGGAGGAGATGAGGGCGAGAGGGTGGGATTGGAAGGAGACAAGGGAGGGAGCTGCAGCTGGGATACAAAGTGAATAAATTGTAATAAATAAAAACTATAAAATATGAGAAAAAAATAAATCGAGTTGAGAGTAACAGAAGACAACACTCAATACCAGCTCCTGGCTTCTGCACGCATACCCAGACACTCAGATGAACGCATACACATACATGCCCCGCCACCCCCACACAAGAAGAACATGTTTAGAGCAAGATGCGCTTGTTCAGTCCTCAGGCGAATCTGTTAGGGGACATCAGAAATCCTTATTACCCAAACGTTGAAGATGCCATTAGTATCTGAGAGCCTAAAATTGCTCAAATGCAAATGTTGCTGTAAGATCCTCGTGAAGAGGTCGGTGAGATGGCTCAGTGGGTGAAAGGGCTTTCTGCACAAGCCTGACAACTCGAGTTCGATCCCCAGGTCTCCCCCACCCCCCAACTGGAAGAGAGAACTGGCCCTCAAGAGTCGTCCTCTGCCCTCCACATGAACAGCATGGCCATATACACACATACCAATAAGTAAAGTTTCTCGTGAGGCTTCCTCTCATGCACTGACTTGCATGAACTTTCTACAGTGCCTGACACTTGACACTGCTGCTAAGCTTTTTTCAATTGATTTTTTTCCTTTGGGTTTCTTTTGGAGGAAGGTGTGTGTGTGTGTTGGTTGCCATTTGTTTACTTAGGAAAGGAAGTCTCATTCTATTGCCCAATTATCCCTGAACCCTTTTTTAGACTTAAACAATCCCCCCATATTAGCCTTCAAATTAGTTGGTTTACTTTGAAAAGTAGGTATTATTAGGTTAAAGCCCATGAATTTTTTGAATTGGTAAATAGATTTCAACTTCATTTTCACAACCTTCTCATTCAGTTATTTCACCTCATCCTGGATGTATCCATAGAGCTAAAGCTATTCTAACAACACGGATATTTTCATTCCTATATTACATTGATACAGGTTTCGTGAAACATTATATAAGCTCAGAAGTCCTTCAAAATTAAATATTATATAGAATATCTTATACAGCATATATTTCAGGTGTTTAAGTATTTTCATATTTGTAACTTCATGATGTGTTTCTTTGGTTCTTTGTATAGGTTTAGAAACATCTTTCAGAGATGGGTGCACAGGTTTTGCCGGTAGGTTTTTGGGGGCACACTCATCATGAAACCTGGTCCAGAGCATTGGCTGAGACAAGAGGCTGTAGTTAGGGAGTCTTTCTAAGGACGTACGCGTACTGATGCTAAACCTAGGGTTGGGAAAGAATCCTGCTCTCGGCTCTCCATCGGAGCCTGTGGGTGCTAGGCTCTTCTTCTGCCTCTGTCTCTGCCTCTGCCTCAGGGCACGTCTGCTCGGGCATGTCTGTTTCCCCGGCTCCTTACACACTGACTGGTCCAGAGTGCAGGGGTCCAGTGAAACATGAACTAGACTTACATCTCTGTTCAAACGAGCATACAAGCAGCTGCTCCTGCCAGACAGGGTGGGCGTGTACGCACATGTACACACGAACGGGCTAGAAACTCAGGGGGTATTGGTGGGGTGTGCGGTACATGCAGGGGGCTCCAAAAAATCAATTCTAAATAGTCTCTGGCACTTTATTTTCTAAGAATCTTGCTGGCGGGGTGGGTGTACCCCCCCCCCCCCCCCGCAAAGCCCTCCTTCCCCCATGGCTGGCCCAACCCAGCTTCACGTGGTCACCGCTCCCTCCCTCCACACAGGGCTCCCCAGGATACATAAACCTCTTTGGACCTCAGGCTTGAGCCAGCAGGGCCACCCATCCCGACACCTTACAGCAGTACCTTCCTCACCCAGCCTCTACACCGGTGCCTCCTCTGTGCGTGCTGCTGCAGCTGTGGTCCCAAGATGCCAGCTCTCCAGCTGCTGCTTCTGGCCTGCCTGGTGTGGGGAATGGGGGCCAGGGCAGCACAGCTCCGAAAGGCCAATGATCGGAGCGGCCGGTGCCAGTACACCTTCACTGTGGCTAGCCCCAATGAATCCAGCTGCCCCATGGAAGACCAGGCCACGTCAGCCATCATCCAAGACCTTCAGAGAGCCAGCAGGAGCCAGCAAGCAGACCTAGAATCCACCAAAGCCCGGCTCAGCTCCCTGGAGAGTCTGCTCCACCAACTGACCTTGGGCCGGACTGCTGGGACCCAGAAGGCCCAGGAGGGGCTGCAGGGCCAGCTCAGTGCCCTGAGGAGAGAAAGAGACCAGCTGGAGACCCAAGCCAGAGAGCTAGAGGTGGCCTATAACAACCTCCTGAGAGACAAGTCAGCGCTAGAGGAAGAGAAGAGGCATTTGGAACAAGAGCGTGAAGATCTGGCCAGGAGGCTGGAAGGCAGCAGCCAGGAGGTAGCAAGGCTGAGGAGGGGCCAGTGTCCCTCAAGCCAGCATTCCTCTCAGGACATGCTGCCAGGCTCCAGGGATGGTAAGAACACTGGAGGTGGGTGGGGGGCACTGTCCAACCCAGGAGGTGGCATGTTTGCTGGTGGCCTGTTTCAGGCCTCCCGGGCTTCTCTTTCTGCTCAGTCTTTTCTCTCAGAAGCTGCAGATCCAGCACGCAATACTTTCATTCAGGAGAGCAAACCAAACACTTTCATGCCCTTCTGGCAAGTTGGCTCCTTGTTTAGGTCAGTGGGTCTGAGCTCTTGTGCCCATTCACGACAAAGTTGTCACAGCCCACAGCCAAATGAGAAATGGTTAATAATCAGTAGAAAATGGCCTGATGTCCCCTTTGGATAATTGATTCTTTTTCGATCTTTTCTCGGATTGTTATTCCTACCAAAATGGCCTCTACTTAGGAGATGCCAAGTAATTTTGTGCACTGAAAGCTGGTGTCCTTATTATTAACTTTTTTTTTTTTTTTTGTATTTTGAGACAGGATTTCCCTAATCTGCCCTGGCAGTCCTGAACTCACTCTGTAGACCAAGCTAGCCTTGAACTCAGAGCTGCCTGCCTGTGCCTCCTGAGTGCTAGGATTAAAGGTGTGTGCCACTACGCCTGGCCGTGTTTTATTTTTTAAAATCTCCTACATTGGTAAATAAAAAGGAAACAATTTCTTCATCAGGTCCTTTGGCATGTGGCTTTGGAAATTTTGCATTTTGTTGCTGAGTCAAAGGATGTCTGTTTTCATGTCACGTGACAACTCTGGAGTGTCCCTTCTCACGAGGGGTGGGAAGCCTTTTCTGTTCGTTTTGGTTCCTGCTTGGAGATGGATCTTTGGGTGGATTAAGAGATGGACACATTATTCCCAATGGCTAGAAAAAAGTATTTGTATCACTTTTTATGAATGCTTTGTTCCCAGTCAAATTCAGATGTGGAACGATTTGTCTAGACTCCTCAAAAGGGTTAATACCAAGCAACAATGAAAATGAGGGGAAGGGTTCAGTTCAGATAAAGGAGTCTAATAAACCCAGGAACTAAAATATGTGGACATCCTTCATCAGCTCTTACGTGGTCAGGTGACAGTTACACAAGGGCGGGGCTGGGATGGTTGGGGAGCTTTGATACAGAGTGATTATTAGAGGTCATTCTATTAACACTGCAATTCTCAGCTAAAGTGTAGTCATGAGGGCGAGTTTCTTGACCACGTGCTCAAGCTCTTAGGGCTGAGTGAGCTATCAGGATCTATGCAGCTTACTCTCTGAGAGAGCGAGAAGAAGAGAGGCCACAACTGCTGGATCCAAGCAAGCTGTGCGCATGATCTCAGTATCACCTCCTTTTCAGGTTGGGAAAAATCTCTAGAATAGTGTAATGGAAGAACTGTTTTCTAAAAGTGATCTTTACCTAAAACATAAATCTGCATGAGCGTGAGGCTACGGAACCCAAGTCAGTGCCGAGCTTGGCACTGACTATTTCATTCCTGTGTTTGTTTCTTATCCGTAACATGGCAACAAATTCACATTGTAAATCACTTTTGTGGGGTCCAAATGAATAACTATAATGTAGGAATGATGTTTCCTGATACTGAAACTGAAGTGAGCATGCAGAATCATGGGTTTCCATGGTCTTTTTTTAATACATGCTTTTACAGTTTTCATAAAACCTATCTCTCTCCCCAAACACAGTCCTCCCTGGGTCCCTCCTGCTGTCTACCTTCCCAGGTGCTGTCTGCTTCTGTTTTTATGGTGCATGTGTTCTAGCTCACTCTCTCCTCTCCCATTAATGATAACATAGTCAAACATTTATGTTTAAGCTGGAAGAAATCCAATCCCGAATTAAATAACAGAGAAAGGTGAGGTCCTAGGTAGCTTAGGGGCTGAGGGCTGCCCAGCTGCCCAGTGGTGGCTAAGATTTCAACTGGGCTCTGAAAGGACAGATGGAGAAATAGCATCAATAAAAGTTATGTGCAAAGTTTAGACTTGAATGAAGTTATACTCTCAACAACAACAAAAAAACTATATAAGTATATATTGGTGGAGTATTGTGCAACTGAAAGTAGAGGCAATGCTTTTTATTCTGATTGTCTTGTGATCTTTTTGTTTAAAGGGCATGGTTGTCTTTGATAATGTATTTGATGTGTTCTCCATTTTCTTTTTGTCCTTTCCAGTCACTCTACTTTAGACATAGGTTGGCAACCCCATTATAATGAACTTCAATGTGGGAGTCTTTTTCTGTAGAGCATTATCCGGCAAGGGAATGCATTAGGACAAGAACAGATACCTGGAAAGAAACTTGACAAGCATCTAGTCATGAGCTCATTTGTGCACATGTGAGAAGCTGAGGCCCGGGAGCCTACCCAACTGGTCCATGGTGACCTAGTCAGTTAATAGCAGCATGAGAATCAGAACTCAGTCCTGAGAGCTGATGACATTCAAGACCCCTCCTGACTTCTAGTTTAATGCACCTTTAAATGTCAGAGAGCATCAGGTGGTGGTGGTATATGCTTTAACCCCTAGTACTTGGGAGGTGGGTCTATGTGAGTTCAAGGCCAGCTTGGTCCTCAGAGCAAGTTCCAGCACAGCCAAGGTTACACAGGGAAACCCTTTCTGGGATAGGGGGAGGTCAGAGAGGTACAGTAATGACAGGAACAAAAATCTAGTTTCAGGCCCCAGGCTCAGGGATCAGGAGGAGGATTCTGAGGGGCTGGAATATGGGCAGAAATGTCAAGAACTGAAGTATCTTCATCCTGGGGTGCGAGTCTCAGGAGATAAAGTAAAGGCCAGGAAGGCAGGTTTCTTCATACCCCATACACAGTTTAAACTGTCACCATCACTTTAGCATGTAATTCTCAGATTCAGAGAAATTTCTCATGTGTGGGTCTGTATTTCAGTGTGCACACCCACACAAATGCAAGTCCCAAATAGGGAAGAAATACTATTCACCTCAAAGATAAAACACAAGAGCAGTTCCTTCTGAGGCTAAGAAGCTGGGCCGGGGCTTTGGTCCTGTGAGCAAGTGGATTCCATGGGCCCTGAGGCCAGGAAAAGAAACAGGACACAGAGGCAAGTGATTCAGAGAATGAAAACAGAAAGGGAGGGGGCTCACCAAATGGTTTGCCACATGAGAAACAGAAGCTCGGCCCCCCAGGGAACACTTATCCCTGGACCTGCTAGCCCCTCATCTATGAGAACTAGGATGCCAGGCTGGTCCTCACAAAACTCCTACACAGCCAGGGAAGCTTGGGCAGGGAGAGGATGAGTGGTGCTGGCAGGTGACACCTCTAAGAGCCAGGCTGCCATAGCAACTGCTGGGGGGGGAGGGAGGCAGGAAGGGGCTGAGTGCCAGAGGTGTTCAGATGGCTTATCAGGCTGAGAAAAAAGGTAGGAGGAGGAAGCAGAATGGCCATCCAGGCGCTGGAGTGTAATGGCAACGTTTTCCTCTGGTGGAGTTCATCTGCTGAGTGCAGATGCCGTTCAGTCATTAAGAACCTCAGCCCATACTTAACATAAAGGCTCTGTAGCATACACTGGACCTAGAGACAGCGGCCAGGACAACCGATAACCAGGCTACAGCTAGCTTTCCCTTTCCGAAGTACTTGTGTCAACCTGGAAATACCATGACATTTTAAAAACACTGTTCTCTCCATTTAAATAACTGAGTTTTCCCACAGTATTAGAAAATGTTTACGAAAATCTTTACAATGCCATCAGCGTGTGCATGCAAATTAGTTAATAATGGGCTGGGTCCGTAGGTCCAGCTCCCCTACAGTATGAGGTTAAAGAGAGAGTGGCAGATACTCTAAAAAAAAAATTAACGATGGAAGGAATAAATCTCAATACCGTTAAGGAAAAAAAAAAAAAGCATGAAAGCTTCAAATAGCTGATACAATATTATTTTCACGATCATTTGTTTTCCTTCTATATTCAAAATGGAATGTTACTGATTTTAAACATTCCGGAGAAATCAGAGTTCGGACACTTCTTTATTCGGGATTATTTCATTTATGGTCCCTATGTAATCCTCAAGAACAACCTGATAGCATTTGTTCAGCGCGGAGTATGGAGTACGGGCCCCCAGAGAGCCTGACTCATCTGCCCAAAGGCCCACAGCCGGGACACGGCAGCACTAAAGGAAACTACAACTTCTGGCTCGGTCCAGGCCCCTCTGCACAAAGCTCCCCTGCTTCAGCGACATGCCAGGTGGCTTCCTCGGGGAATCTGATCGCTGCCAGAAGCTCCTGGCTGAGATGACCACAAAGCGTTGCACCTGCCAAGTGGAAATGAGCCCTGTGGTCTCTGGAAGGCTTTCCTTGATCCTCTGTGTCACCAGGGCTCTTGTTTACCACAAGGAAAGTACTTGAGGCGTGGTTCCCTGTCAAGAGCGAGGGAAGACAGGAAGAGAATCAGAGCCGATTCTCAACCATGCTGTTCTCAACCATGGTGTGGGGTCGTGCTGGGACCAGGATGGGGACGCAGTTCCACAGTCCTGTGCATCTGCCTCCCTGGCAGAAGATCGGATGGGCAATTGTGCTCTTCTGGGTATGCTGAGCAATCACCTGGGGCCTGAGCTCTGCCCCAGGTGGGGGTCACTCTACAACTCATCAAATAGCCTTTGATTTTAGCTGTCCCTCCCTGTGTTTCCTCATTTGACCCCTTCCCTCTTTCCTCCCCTCCCCAGTCTGGTCCTCCCCGCACCCCTCACCTATCTATTCTACTTTCCCTTCCAAGAGGGCGCTGTCCCTCCCTGATAGTCCTTTGCTCTATACCTAACCACAGAGAAAATTATTAATGATGGTGACAGAGCGAATATTACAAACTCCATGAAAGTAATTTCCATATGGCAGCCTGGGCTACAGGGGTAGGATGGACAGATCTTGGAAGAACTTCAGACCTCGCTAGGGAAGGGACTCTCTGCCTGTAGGAGAGCAGTGGTACTGTTTGTCCTGGCCTGAGCAGCAGATTGAGTCCTCCTGTCTGCACGTGAGGAAGGCCCCCATGGACCTGTGGCGCTGCACAGAGCACCTACGTCCCCGGGCTGGCTCTGGCTTCCTTACGGAATGTGTGCACCACCAGGCTGAAGTTTCAAAGGAACCGCATGCAGAGTTAGGAACCTCAGGATGCCCTCAAGAGCACCTGATGGGAAGCCAAGGAAGGGGAACCGCTCACCTTCCTCCTCACCGGATGTCACTATAGCGCCCTCTGCTGGGATAGTTCAACATTGTTCATTCTACAGAGCGCAAGGGAGCGTCTGGCTGCGAGAGCCAAGAGTCTGTTCATAGCTGACAGAGCCCCTGACTTCAGAAGACAGTAGTTCAGCTCCCAGCCCCAACACTTACTAGTTGTGAAGCTTGGTAGAGTATCGAAGGTCACCCCTTCTGACCCTTTTCTCACTTGCTGATGAGGATAACAGCAGTTACTTATCCCATACAGCAGGACTGTTAGGGGAAGAGGAGGTAAACACAGAGCGAAGTACCTGGGGCATGGCACTCAGTGGCGACAGTCATTCCATCCCACTAGGTCAGATGGCAGTGCTAAAGCCTGGCTTCGGTCTTTGACCTTCAGGGCACCAGGAGTCGGGTTTGTTTTTTAAACTATGGGAAAGGCTATTGATAAATAGCTGCTAATTTCTTCACACACACTCGCACACACACATACTTTTTAGTGTCTGTGTCAATGTTTTGGTTCTCTTCAGAAAGTCATCCATGAAAATGCCTAACTTTCTGCTTTTCTTTGCACTTTGTCTGTGAAGCTAAAGAGGACCTCTTGTTTTCTTCCTGCTGACTGGCCGGTGTGTACAGGTCTTTTCTTAATGTACATCTTGCCCTCAGTAAGACACCAAACAGAAAGCTAACCTACTGTCAAATATGAGTTTTTATCAGTTGCAAACAGAAAGGCCTTCGATGCCAGGAAAACATGGCTCACAGGGACCCTGGTGTGGTAGCTTCTTCCAAGGGATGCCTAGAGGAACCTCCGACATGCTTACTGACATGTGTTACTAACAATTAGCTGCAAAATAGTTTTGGAAGGTTATGAATGTTCCCAGCACACAGAAATACCAAGTGTCTAAGGTAATGAAGATGGAATTACATTGAGCTGATCACTAATCAATGTACACATGTACAGAAATGTCATCCTATCCCGTCAGCATACATAATTGCTCATGTGAAAATAAAAATATAGCTTAAAAACCAAAAGCTGATTTGTTCTTGTAAGCTCTTCACATATGACAAGGGAGAACCCTTTAGTTTCAGTAAATACTGAGTTGTTGAAATTCAAACATTTAAGAGAGTGCTAATAACTGTGTTTGAATCCCTGAAGCCATACTTCACTAACAACCAAGTTCCCTAGTGGAATTTATATAAGTCACATACAGTTCTTACTGTGTTTTATTTTGTGCTGAATATTCAAGTCCATGTGAAACAGGGAGCTATGCAAATATATTGTTTGTAAACTTTTTAATTGTGCAAAATTTTCAATAGTCACAAAGTAAGAGAAAGAACGAACACCAGGGAAGCCATTATCCCAGTTCCAATGAGTTGCTGATGTGGTTCAAACATGCCACATCTTCCTTTACCTGGCCCCCCAAAGAAAATCTCAAATATCAAGTGTTAGGGGAAACCATCAAACATCATGTCTATCCTTGTGCCATTTCTTCTCCAGTATCATTTTTCTCTCTTTGAATACAGTTTCTCAGTGGAATTTGGACACGTTGGCCTTCCAGGAACTGAAGTCAGAGTTAACTGAGGTTCCTGCTTCCCAAATCTTGAAGGAGAATCCATCTGGCTTGCCCAGGAGCAAAGAGGGAGACAACGGTATGAAGTTAGAAATCTTCCCTTTTGAGCCCACCTGGCCTGTGTGTGTCTTGTTTTGTGTTCTGTTTGGATAGAGCAACTGTTCACCCAGGAGAGAAGACAGGTGACTTCCCAAGAAGCAGAGCTGGGGGGAGGGGAGCAGAAATCCTCTGATGCCTTGTCTGGGCAGGTGACCAGGAAGTCAACCCTTTTCCTATATGCTCTATCTCCTACCCCCACCCTTGGAAGGCCACGTATTTACTGAGCATCTCGTCTGTTACTAAAGGTATTTTTCTGATCTTTATCCAACAAGGA
The DNA here is from genome assembly GCF_907164565.1 of Psammomys obesus. NCBI lineage: Eukaryota > Metazoa > Chordata > Mammalia > Rodentia > Muridae > Psammomys > Psammomys obesus. The sequence goes on along the minus strand of NW_026596057.1, from coordinate 7,551,042 downwards.
AAATTGCATTTGTCTCTCAAAAATCTATCCTATGAAATGTGGCTGTTGTTTCCAGAAAATAATGTCGACTCTGTTATTAACCATCTCTGCTAGCACTGAAGGGTCTTTAGGAATGTTCTGAAGCATTTAAAGTATAATCCCCAATAAATGAGCATCACTGTTTGCCTTTTGTGAGGAAACTGAAGGCACCCATAAAAGGACAGAGATTTATCTTAAATCCAGTAAACTGAAACTCTGAGCTAGCTCTTTATTACATGAAATAGATTATACTCTGTTTTATGATATTTAAAGAGATGCATCAACTATGTAGCCCCTCAAGTGAAGCTTGAAAAACTTTGCCATATAGATTATGCCTACAATGAGCTGATTTCTCTTTGTAAATAAAATAGACCCAATTTGAAAGACGTGAAGAGTAATAAATACCCACACATCCCTGACAAGCTCAATGAGCTTCTTCAGAGCTCTGGGGAGCCTCTTCCTTACTGAGAGCAAGATCTGTTCACTTCACAGACTTGCCACATGATGTTTGCTGTGTATTTCTCTAAACCAAACACATCTAATTATCTCTACATTGACAACATCATTACCCAAAACTCTTATTCTGTGTTATAAATGAGAAAGCTAGGGGATGGAGAGATTGCTCAGTGGTTATGAGCACTGGCTGCTCTTCCAGAGGACCCGCCTAGCAGGTCACAACTGTCTGTAACTCCAGTTCCAGGGGATTTGACACCCTCCCACAGACATACCTGCAGGCAAAACACCACGGCACATAAAATAAAACAAAAACACAAGAGGAAGTCAAGGCTCACAGAGCGAAGCACCTCATTGGTCACACGGTCGGTGGGTGGCAGGGCTCAGATGTCAACCACACTGTCCCTGCCTTCTCTGCTTTGCTCCTCCCCTCCTGCTGCTTGTATTTGGAAGACTCAAAGAGAGTAGATACATGGCATCTTTTGTTTGCTTAATTCGTCAGGCTGTGGAGCACTAGTCTGGGTAGGAGAGCCAGTCACTCTGAGAACTGCCGAGACAATCACCGGGAAGTATGGCGTGTGGATGAGAGACCCCAAGCCCGTCCACCCCTACACCCAGGAGACCACCTGGAGGATTGACACGGTCGGCACAGGCATCCGCCAGGTGTTTGAGTACAGCCAGATAAGCCAGTTCGAGCAGGGCTACCCTTCAAAGGTTCACGTGCTCCCCCGGGCTCTGGAGAGCACGGGCGCCGTGGTGTATTCGGGGAGCCTCTACTTCCAGGGGGCCGAGTCCCGAACCGTGCTCAGGTATGAGCTGAACACCGAGACGGTGAAGGCGGAGAAGGACATTCCTGGAGCCGGCTACCACGGACAGTTCCCCTACGCCTGGGGCGGCTACACAGACATTGACTTAGCGGTGGACGAGAGCGGCCTCTGGGTCGTCTACAGCACAGAGGAAGCCAAGGGAGCCATAGTCCTCTCCAAACTGAACCCGGAGAACCTGGAACTCGAGCGCACGTGGGAGACCAACATCCGCAAGCAGTCCGTGGCCAACGCCTTCGTTATCTGCGGCACCCTGTACACGGTCAGCAGCTACTCTTCAGCCCAGGCAACCGTCAACTTTGCCTACGACACCGGCACGGGGATCAGCAAGACCCTGGCCATCCCATTCAAGAACCGCTACAGGTACAGCAGCATGATTGACTACAATCCCCTGGAGAGGAAGCTCTTTGCCTGGGACAACTTTAACATGGTCACCTACGAGATCAAGCTCTCTGAGGTGTGAGGAGCCCCTGCCCCTACCAGCAAAGGCAGAAGGCGGTGGAGTTCGGGGCTCCCTGGCGAAGCGGCTGCAGGGGAGAGCCAGCCCCAATGCACGGAGCTTTCCTTTGCTCAAGGTTCCATTCGTCCAGGTCAACGTGCCCAACTACGCTCTGACTGATACAATCCCGGGGCTTGGACAGCCGCATGGACGATGCTCTCCTCTGTCAGCTTTTAAAGCCGTGTGCATCCTTTTAGAAATTATATACCTTGCGGCAATCTGGAGCAAAAGCTATCGGCACGGTCGTGTCCTCATGGAAACCATTGCTCTTGCAAGCTGTGTGGTTGCGATAAGCCTGGAGAAGCAGCAGCAGTTCTGCAGCGGGAAGGCTCTTGTGGGTGGAACCGCTCCCGCCCAAGATACACTCACGACGGTGGGCTTCTAAGGCTTCAGACGGCCTGTGGCTGGGCAATGCGTAGCCCTTCGCCCTGTGTAATAAAGTTATCTTACGTAACGTTGCTGTCCTTGGGATCTGAGGAAATCTTTGCTTCCAAACACAGATTCCAGTTGTCAGTACGCCCCTGGCTTGGATGGCATGCCGGCGAGATGTGACAGGCATGTGAGCATGCGTGTGAGCATGCGTGTGGGAGTGTCCGACCGTCTGCAGTCTGCGAGGCCTGGGCCTGCTTTCTCATGCTCTGTCCAGGTCAACAGTGGAGCACACACCTTCCTACCTCTCTCTGATTGTGTCCTTGCCTCTTCCTGAACAATCTTGGTCTCTTTCCCTCAGCCTAGCCTTTTTTTTTTTTTTTTTTTCTAGGTTCATTTCAGGATTTATCTGTTGTTACAGAGACCAGATTTTTTTTTTGTTTAGTTTTGTTTTGAGGGTCACTCTACATATCCCTGGCTGTCCTGAAACTCACTCTGTAGACTCCGCTGGCCTCAGACTCAGAGATCTGCCTGCCTCTGCCCCCAGGGTGCTGGGATTAAAGGCCCGCATCATCACACCTGGCCACAGTTTCTCAGGTGAGCATATTCCCAAGCCACAATTTCTCAGGTGAGCAAACCTTACAGAACTCTTCTTCCAACTTTAAAAATTGCAATAAAACACATACAATACAAACTACCATCTTAACCACTTAAAAATAACTACACATGCTGTTGAGTGTGTGTGCTCAGAGGACAGTTTAAAGAAAGGAGTCAGTTTCCTCTAGCCTTGTTGTGAGACCTGAGGATTGAAATTCTGTAGTTAGGCTTGGATCACATCTTGACTGTTTTTAATGTGCATAGATTTTTTTTTTATAGTGTGTATAGTTTTGTGCCAACCATCACCACCATATACAGAACTCATTTCGTCTTACCAAAACTAAAGCTTTCCACCCAGAAAATAACTTTCTCCCTCCAGTCCATAGCATTGCTTTGTGGGTAGGGGGGTGTATACCTATGTGTTCCTATGACAACGTGTGTGTGTGTGTGTGTGTGTGTGTGTGTGTGTGTGTCCATGAAGGTGTGTAAAAATGAGAGGACAACCTGGGATATCATTCTTCAGCCCCAACTTCCTTCCTTTCTTCTTCCCTTCCTTCCTTCTTCCCTTCCTTCCTGAGACAGGCTTTCTTACTTAACCTGGCACTTGCCGTAAGTCGAGCCAGTGAGCTCCAAAACTCCTCCCACCTTCTCCCTGGAGTTCCGGGATCACCAGTACCCACCACCATACTCAGCTTTTTAAATTCCCACATGGCTTCTGGGGTTCACACTCAGTCTCGGTGCTTATAAGGCAAACACTTTACACCCTGAGCTATTACCCAGAGTTCATTCGACTTTACAGTGACTGAAGTTAACTTCCTTCTCTCTGATGCATAGCGGTAGCATATTTTATCTTGCCAGTTCAGCTTGGACTTTATCCCGCTGGAGTGTCAGTCAAGCTAAACTTTTCATTCCCCCCACCCTCACCCCCGCCCTCACCGAAGAGCATTTGTGCTTGGCCTGCTTCCACCACTCAGGAGAACCCAGGTTGTTGGTTTCCTCACTTGACCAAGGATGAGGTTGTGTGTGTCGAGCAGATGGCAATGAGAGGTTTTAGGGTATGCTCCCTCCTTGCCCAACCCTGGGGCCAAAGTTCAAGAAGAGAACACAGCCTACTAGCCGGGGTTAGGAGACTCCAAACACTTTTGCAAAATGGGCTTTGTGGGGACAGAGATGAAATCAAGGATGGCAGACCAGCATTCATATTCTTCGTTGTAAATCTCAATGGTCACATTGTCTGGTGCTTTTAAACCATTCAGGGAAACCCCTAAGTCATCAGAGGCCCCACGGGGTCTACTAAGGCCTGGGTGTGACATTCAAGAGGTGTACTGTTCCCCAACAAATTATCCTGTGATGTCTGCTGCCTGTAAGGCTAGTGTGTTCTGTTACAGACTTTGAAAAATCACTTCAACGGCCTAGAAGTAAATTTTGAAAATACTGACAGAAAATTTCAAACTCAATAGCCTTAGCATCATCACAAGGATTAGGAATGCAGCTAGCTTAGCATGAAAAGTGCATAGGACTATATAGGTGCCCAGGCATACGGTTTGAGAACCTCAAACACTTCAAGATTCTCTGGACCACGGATCTTTTTTAGGTTCATATTTATAATTATGTGTGTGTGTGTGTGTGTGTGTGTGTGTGTGTGTGTGTATTATGCAGTTGCCTATAGAGGCCAGAGAGACATCCAGGCCTCTGTGGCTCCAGTTACATTCAGTTGTAAGCCTCTGGAAACTCAGGTTGTCTGCAAGAGCAGCAAGTACTCTTAACCACTGAGCCAACTCTCCAGGCCCTGACCTCAGACCTTTAGAGTTACTGTAACAGAGGCCTGGATTTTCAACTGTTTCAGAGCTCATTATTATAAACAAGACCCAACAATTTTTAAAAACTCAAATACAGTGGACAACCAGCAATGGTCCATGTGGCATGGCCCAAAATGAAAGAACAAAACCAACCACACACGTCTCAAGAGACTCTGCTTGAAAACTCAAGTTACTTTGATGTGAGTTAGTCGGGTGCGAGTTTGGATGTGAACTGTCCCCCACAGGCTTGCGTGTCTGAACACTTGGCCCTCAGGTGGTGGCATTATTGGGGAGGCTGTGGGGTCTTCTGGAGATAAACTTAGCTGGAGGAAGCTGCACCGGGGGACAAGCCCCTGAGGTTTTAGCCTGGTCCTGCTTTGTGCTCTGCCTCTTTTTTTCTTTCTTTCCTTTTCTCTCTCTCTCTCTCTCTCTCTCTCTCTCTCTCTCTCTCTCTCGTCTGATGAGAGATGAACAAGCAGCTGCCCACACTTCTACACCGTGAGCCCACCTGCTTCCAGGCCTTTCCCGCCAGGCTAAGCTACAGCACTTCAAAGCGTAAGCGCAAATAAACCCTCACATCCTTCCTTAAGTTGTTCTGTCGGGTATTCTGTCAGTGTGAGGAAAGTTAATCAGCATGTGAGGACAGGCATCGGCCAACAGTGGCCCTAGAGCAGGAAAAGCGAAGACAAGGTTTTCTAGGATAGTCTTCAAAAGCAAGCACAGAGACCCCAAGTGAGCTCCTGTGTTGGCATGTACGTACAAGCCCACCTTAGTTTAATTTGTACTTGCTTATGTCTGTAGCATTAGCTGGAGAAGGAGGTGGAGCTGGAGGGACCCTGAGGTTGACTTTGCTGGGAGGTTCTTGTTCCACATCCGTGTTGGGGGTCATTTCCCTATCTTCGCCACAGTTCTTGGTGATTGTTTCCTCTCTAGGAGGAAAGACATAGACAATGTTATTCAAATAAAGGCAGGATAGGGTGAGATGGCTCAGCGAGTTAAGGTGCTGGCCACTAAGTCCGATTAACTGAGTTCAGTCCTTAGGGCCCGCATGATGGTGGGACAGAGCTTACACCTGAAAGTTGTTCTCTGACTGCCACAAGAGCATCACTGTGAGCGCACACACGCCCATACACACACTAAAATGGAGTGGTTGTTTTTAAAGGTGGGGGGAGAGAGGGAGAGAGAGAGAGAGAGAGAGAGAGAGGCCAGATTCTAGATGCCAGTACCAAAAGAGAACTATTTAATATTTTACAATCTTACAGGACATCATCCTGTGTTCATACCTTCAGAGCTACCCACTTGCAAAGATGAGATAATTAGGAGTTTTCCGTCTTCGGAATGAACTCAGCAGTCCCTGTTGGTCCCCAGGAGCCAGTGGGGTACAGTTCACTCTCCTCATTCCCAGAAGGGTCTCTGACTTGCCTTTCTCTATCCTACCGGTCTGCTCTTGGTGAAGCTCCACTCAGCTTCATTTCCACCCGGCTATCCTCAGGGCCAGTCATCCCTAAGGCTCATTTCCTATCCATCTCCCTTCTACCTGTCTTTCCCCTCTTCCAACCTGCTAGGGATTTTTTTTTTTCCTCCTCTGCTGAGGTGTTTCCCATCTTGTGCAGGTCTAGGCTAATCCTGCCTTCGAGGGAATGGGACTGTTACAGTAAACTATTACAGACTTGAATCTTGCTCTGCCCTGAACACTAACTACACTCTAGGGATTAAAAGTTGGCTGTGAACCACAGATCCATCACATGCTACATGTAGATTCTAAACCACACCCCACCATAAGATCTTACAGCTTCTGCTGAAGAAGCTGAGATAGAAGGAAGCTTGCCTGGGGCACGTGATCCCGATAAAAGCAAATCCCTCATGCTGCTGAGAGGATGGGGAATAATGTGAGTAGAGCTGTTTGACAGAAGGAGACACACTTCTCCTTTCAGGGGGACACCAGGACCCGATAACCACAACCTTCTAGAAACAACAGCCTCCTTGTGGCCTCAACCATGGGTGTCAATTGCCTGCGCATCTACCAGCAAAGGTCCCCAACACCCATGTGTGTTCGAACTCAGAAAGCACACAGACCTGCCAATTCAAATTATTTACATACATATATATATATATATATATATATATATATATATATATATATATATTTAAAACTCAAATTCAACTGAAGTTTCTCTAGTTCAGTTGCCAAACTTTCCATCAAAAGAATGCCCGTGGGCATATGAGAACTTTTAGGGATGAAACACTTCTATCATGTCATCAAAGACGAGGTGGCTCAGTAGGAAAGAGAACTGACCACACAGGCCTAATGGCCCGAGTTCAATCCTCAGAACTCCTAGGTGGAGATGGACAGACAGACAGGCGTGTGCACACACGCACACATACACGCAAAGCAACCAAATCTAAAATAAACAATAAGCACCATTGATCCCCGCATCCACCTATTCCGAAGTTCATTCCATCAACCACACGAGGGCCAAAGACGTGAAGGACCATCGTCTCTTGAGGGGACTTGTGAGAAAGTTCTGCCCTGCAAGGCATCCGCCTCGCCTCTCGGGCGCAGCATAGAGAACAGTGGATGAGTCTGTTCACACTGATGCCTGCTTCCTACCTCCTCTGCCGAACCAGCTGGGGCTTGGCTTGGCAGTCATTCGCCCTCTTAACTCACACGCAAGGTAGAGAGAGCTGTTAGATACCTCGAAGCCATGGCAGTTCTACGTTTGTTCACCTCAGAGACCAGGTCCATGTCAGGGAAGCCAATCTTGTCCATAGAGCTTTTCTGGAATTTTACATACGCTACACCTGGGGAGCAGGAAATGGGATTCAGCTGGGTCCAACTTGGAGCACTTTGAACAGGGCTTTCATTGCCACAGCTTTCCCCCAGCCTGGTCAAGAGGTAGCTATTCCCTCAAACCTGAGAGTGGATGAGGGAAGGACCCAGGACTCACTGGCTGTTGAAACAAAACACATGTGCTTATTCCAACCGCTAAGCGGAGAAACAGAATAGCCATAACTGGCCTTGGTAAAGGAGAGACAATGGAACCCGAAGAAGGGAACTGAGTCTCTCAGCTTATTCCGAGGCCCTGACTCATGTGGCTTCTCAACTATCGGTGCCACTCCAGGGGAGCATTTTTCTCACCGGGTTCTTTGGCTGATGGTTATTCCCAGAGCCCTTGCCTTCGAGGGGATGGGAGAGAAGTAATTCAAAACTAGGGCACAGAGTTAAGTCATTTACACGGCCTCACAAAGAGCCAGGAAACCAGAAGGTTGGCGCTGGTAACAGGAGTGTCGCCAGCCTACCGGTGCGGCAGGGCCATTTATCACATGGCGGCTTTTTTTTATGTGCTCCTTTGTTAGCCACCATTTCTCCTGTATTGTGATCTCCACAAGGTAAAGGGGGCAACCAAGCAAAGAGAGAAGTTAGGAAGCTTTGGCGGGAGGCACCGAGCCAGGACCTGACATTAGAAATGATGCAAACAGCCTGCAGGTCCATGCTCTGCCTTTCCTTAAGAATTAGGAATCTGTAGGCTGTGGCACACTCCTGTGGCCACACTACTGATGTGACAGCATGGTTTCAATGGCCTGAGCTTGACAGCCTGGGCCTCCGACTGAACAGACTGATTCCTGGGGGGACAGTGGACTTACCTCTGAACCCCAGATCTGCTGATTTTGTGTGGCTGGCTTCCACGCTTCAGCTCATGGTTTTGCTAAGGAATGCTATCACTTCATTCGGTCCCCGTAGAACAGCCGCTCTGCCTCCTCAGAGAAGGAAAGCGCCAACAATCGACCCATGTCTTCCTCTCCTCTACTCTTTTATCCTCCAGGAGTGAGTCTCTCTCTGGAACTCGAGTTGATGGGATTAGCTTGCACCTGCAGCACTGAGCAGCTGACACCAATGTTCTCTACCAACATCGCCTTGCAAAATGTCCTCTGTTGTGGCAAGGAGACATTGGGGGCTTCTGCACAAAGAAGGACCCTGTTACTTGGGTACTGGGAACACCACGAGCTTAGACTGTGGTGAGATGGCCTGGCAAACATCTTGATGCTCCTGAGCAGGCGTTAAAAAGCTGTACTCAGGAGGCAACATTGCTCCTTCCCCTTCCTGAAATTACTTCTGCTGGACCTAGGAAGCAGAGACGGGAAGAGCTCTGGGAGACGGAGGCCAGCCTGGTCTGCATAGAGAGACCCAGCTTCAAACAAACAAATTAGCTCCGCCTGGGTGGCAGGTGCTTTGGGCTCTGAAGAGTCGGCAGGTGAATCCCCTCCTTCTTCTTCTGAGCTGAGTGACCTTGAGTCAAAGAATATTATCTTTCTCCTAGGGTAGGAATAAAGCCTGAGAAAATATGTGTAAAAGTCTCTCCTCTAGCAGCTCTCCCACTTAAAAATGTTTAAACGAATGCTTGAATAAAGTTTAGCCCAGGAATGAATATAGGAATGATTATAGGAACATGTGTACAGGTAGATAGAGTTATTGACACTCCTATATTGCCAAGGATAAGCCCAAACCCAGCTTCATATGTCTTGAAAACAGAAGCTCTGCTTCTTCTTTTGTATCTCAGGGCTTAGCAATGCTGAACTCCTGCAGCCCCAACTACTTACCAGAATCTTGAAATTTCGTCTTCCGTTTTGTTTTGTATTAAGCCGAGGCTCACACCCAGGGCCATGTGATCACTAGGAAAGTGTTCTACCGCTGGGCTAAGTCTCCCTTCTCTTGAATCCAAATCTGAACTAGAATTGTGCTCACATCTGTTTCTTTTAACCATGGGATTTCTGAAGTGCCTAAGTGTCTAAAATGTGAAAGGTTTACAAACTCCCGGAGTTTACAATGGCCTGCTGTTTGTGTTGCTGTTTGGGTTTAATAGCTTTGGAGATTCAGACCTTCAGGAATTTGTTGTAGTTCATCGACATCCAGAGTGACTGACGATAAAAATGGCCCAGAAACAGTAATTGTCTTAGAAAAATCATTCCCTCCTCCTGTGGTGCTTTCCCACCTCCCTAACGCTACAACCCTTTTAATACAGTGTCTCATGTTGTAGTGACCCCCAGCCATAAAATTATGTCGTTGCCCCTTCATAATTTTGCTCCTGTTGTGAATCATAATATAAATATCTGATATCAGGATGTCTGACAGGTGACCCCCAAAGGCACCTTGATCCACACAGGTTGAGAAACACTACCCTATACTATCCTGTAGGATGTGTCAGACAAGTCCCTGAATCCTCACCCCCCAGCAGGAGTGTTGAGGACTTTGAGAGCTAGGCAGGTCCAAGGCTTTCCCCAGGCCCTGAGGTATGGAAAAGAAACTGTAGTTTCTTGTGTAAAACTAGGAATAACTCGGTAGAGCCGGTAATGGTCCCTGGGGGAGCTCTGGTTTCAGATCCTGAGAATCCACTGTAAGGAGCTCTGGTTATCAGTCCCAAGGCCGCTCACTGTGATGCTCCCGAGACACCTTTGTGCAGCACGGCTTGATTCATTAGCTCCCTGCTAGCTTCCTCCCATCAGCTGAGGAACATAGAAGCAAGCTTAAGGGAACTGCCACCCTCACGATTCCTTCCGCCCTCCAGCTTTGTGTTTGCATTGTTTGTTCTCTTGCCTATCCCTTTAGAGACTCTGACCACCCAAACTGCAGACTGTGAGACAGTCAAACTGTTGAGCTACTTGCAGGCTGTGTAGAGTTCCAGGGTTGCAGCTTTTATGAGTCACCTGTGTTGGGATGGGCTGTTTGTTTTGCTTTGGCTTTGGAATCAGGCCGCTTTTGCATCATCTCTGCTTCCTGTAAGTAATCCCTCACCCACACTACTGTTAGTAATCCTAATTAAAGCAAGCAAACAAACAAACTCATGAGTTCACCAAGTTGGACACTCATGCAATCATTACTTTGGTCTGTGTGGGTTCCCTTTCTGGAGTAAGGAGGGGTGTGTGTGTGTGTGTGTGTGTGTGTGTTTCTCTTCCTATTGGATCTTTCTCATTACCATACAAATATGCTAACTCCCAGATCAAAAATTCTGACCCCATTTTTCCCTTGAATTTACCAAGTAAATCCACAAAAGCTGTAAGAGACTCACCTAGGAGCTGGGGCAGTGGTTTGCTGAGTGGGTAAAACACCTGTTGTGTAAGCATCAGGACCTGAGCTAGGTCCCCAGTACCCAACTAAAAGCTGGGCACGGCAGCACAGGTCTGGAAGACAGTCTTGGGGGATGGGGTTTGGGGTGAGGAGTTAGTCAGATCCCAGGGGCTTGTGGACCAGCCTGTCTAGCAGAATCAGTGACAGCCAGGTTCAGAGATCTTATCTCAAAAACTAAGGTGAAAGCCAGGCATGGTGGTCCACTTCTGCAATCCCAACACTGGGGAGGTAGAAGCAGGCAAATTTCTGGAAATACAAGGGCAGCCAGGGCTACATAGTCTCAAACTAAACAAATAATTAAGGTGAAGAGCAGCTGCGGATGATATCTGATGTTGATCTCTGGCCTACACACACACACACACACACACGCACACACACACACACACACACACACACAGACTATAGTGGCACACTGCCCCAACACACACCTACAGGGGTTGTGGGAGAGAGAAGAAAATGTCATACTTACTTGGCTTTTAGGGTTGCTAGTGAGAAATGTATTATTCTGGTGTGTTTGCATTTGTACCCAAGTTAGTATTTTTCCATTATATCTTAATATTGTCTTTTCTTTAGTATTTTTGGTATCATGTCTACAACATGTTATGGGTTCTTCTCTGGTCATATCTCCCAGAGATTCTAAATGTTTCTAGTGTTTGGATGTCCGGTTCTTTAGATGTGGGATATTTACTGCTCTAACTTCATTGAATAGATCCTCTATGCCTCTGGTTTTTAATCTCAGCTCCTTCTACTCCATCAGTTCTTAGGTTTGGTGTCTTGATCATATTACAAAGTTCTTGCAGTGTTTTTTTGTTTGTTTGTTTTGTTTTGTTTTGTTTAGTATTTCCTCCATCTCTGCTCTTGTTTCCTACTTGATCTACTTGATTGATTCAATTGGTGATGCTCTCTGCTATGATTTTTTCGGGGGGGGTTGTTTTTGATTTGTTGTTTTTCAATGCCAACATTTCTAATTTTTAGAATAAAAAATCTCAATTTCATCACTGAATTTTTTGTTTTTTGTTTTGTCCTGCTGCTGACTTTTACATCCACATTGCTGATTTTTATCATCCATTTTCCTGACTCCCTCTTTTTCTGGCTTTCCTCTCCAGGTCTTGGGACGAGTTCTCTTACTTCAATTATCTGCTGGTTTGCATCCAGTGTGAGCTTACCATTCATTTTTACTGGAAAATATTTGGAATCCCCACCCAGCCCTTTCCTATTTCACCGTCTTTCATTCTCTCGCAGGGGCTGTGCTACACTGATGTTTGTATTTCTTGTGTTTCTGTTGTGGTTCCCACATCTGTTGGGTTGGTTATCCTCTGAGTTCTTGTTTGGGGATTTTTATTATGGAGTAGCCTACTCTTGGGGGCTGAGTCTCCAGTAGCAGTAGAGAAATCAAAGGGCTTTAAAGGCATGACATCAAACTACACACAAAGTGGAAACAGAAAATGGATGATGTAAAAGAAGGTAGGAGGGAAAGGAGAAAAGAAATGAAGGAAATAAGTGACAGAGACAGACAGTGGAGAAATCTCTGAAGGGAAAGGGAAAAATTCAAAAGATTAAAAAAAGAGTTAAAGAAAAAGGATAGAAATCCGTAACTCCAATTACATAACCACAAGAACGGGACTGTAAAATAAAAACATTGAAGTTTTAAGAGCATACAGTAGGATAGAGCCAAAACAGTACTTAAAGCAGAATAGAGGTTGAAAACAGAAGGCCAAAAGAAGTTTGCCTAATAATGAGTAGATAAATGTATGAAGATAAATAAAAATAAAACAGAAAAGCCTTTAAAATAAGATAATAATACTAATAGGGTATTTAAGAGATGGTCCATACCAGGTGTGGTGGCTCATGCCTTTAATCCCAGCACTCAGGAGGCAGAGGCAGGTGGATCTCTGAGTTTGAGGCCAGCCTGGTCTACAGAGTGAGTTCCAGGACAGCCAGGGTTACACAGAGAAAACCTGCCCCCCAAACCAAACCAAACCAAACCAAACCAAACCAAACCAAACCAGGGCAGAGGTGGCAGTCAGTGTCTCAGAACTCCTGCTTCTCTTGCCACGGGAGACAGATTTCAGTTTGCAGCGCCCACAAAGAAGCACACAACCATCTGTACGCCAAATTCCGCGGGGGCTCTTCGAGCGCCAGGCAGATACAGTGTGCACGTACATACCATCAGGCAAGTGCTCATGCACATGAAAGAAAAATAAATCTTAAACACAAGGGAAAACAAAACAGAAAGATAAAGGGTCGGGATAGATTCGTTCTGGATCCAAGGTGTGTGTGGAGTTAGGGAAGAGGGTTAAATGATTGAACTTGCATTTCACGCTGTTACTGGCCTGGCCTGGGTAAGTAATCGACAGCCATCTCAATGGGCTTCGCCTTGGTAGCTTCCCTTCTTTATGCACTAGTGACCTCTGCTGGTCACACTTGGCTTTGTAGCATATGGGCTGAACAGGCTTTCCCTCCTCTGTAGATTTTCTCTAGCTTGTGTAGGGTTAAATAGCAGCTAATATTCCAGCTTTGCGGGAGGTGGGGGAAGGGGAATTGGGGAAAGGGAGAGGGAAAAGCGATTACAGCGCCGAGATCTGGACGGACGCACCTTTTTTTTTTGTACTGTCAAAACCCACTAAGCATTACTTACACTGCTAGGGGGATGTGCCTAAAGTGGTCTGTTTGCAAACTTCAGAGCTCTCTGAACTCCAAGCAGTTGGTGGCCCCAGTAGTTAATCGATTGGCTAATGTCAGACTCTGGATTATCAGTCTCCAGAATTTTTCTCAGTTAATGAGATCTGATCCCGAGCCCTGAGCGTGGGACCCACCTGCTTGCTGACTGGACTGACTTGCTATGATTCCTACTTTCCCATCTGTCAGCATCCAGCACCTCTCGGCCCCGACCGGAGCTATGGCAAACTGTATTTAGGCTTTCCTATGTGATTCTTTCCTGGCCTCAAGTCCCTAGGATAGCTCAGTTCTAAGCACCAGGTTCCCTTTCAAGGTGACACCTGGCCACAGCCTCCTGAGCAAGAACTCCTTTCCACTGCGGACCATCCTGCCGGACTCCACACTCTCTGCTCCATGGCAGCCGGGTGTGAGGTGCTTTAAGAGCGATGCCTTGTCTGATGAACTGCTCGGGGTTGGCAGGGTTAGCCTGCGGATGAGGTTTCTGCTTCCCTTTCTGCATTCCGCCTGGTGCTGGCTTCTGTCCCCTTTCTTCTCTTTGGTGTGCCGCTCCCCTCCCCCCACCCCTTGGTGTGGATTTCTGCAGCTCGTTTAACTAGTCTTTCCCCTCCCTTATCCTGACGCTTTTTATTTATGTTTATTTTGTAATTTCATTAATTTGACTCTTAGTTAAGGGTTTATTCATATTGACTTTTTAAAAGTCAACACTTGGTTAATAATTTTTTATTAATTTTTAAGAATTCTATATACATGCACAATACATTTTTTTTTTTTTAAATCCCATTCACAGTCTACTACTCATATAACTCCTCCCAGACCCACGTCCCATCTTCATGTTTTTCTTTTAAAGCCATGGAGTCCAGTTTGTGTCTGCCCTCATCCTCTCTGGCAAGTTTTTCTATCCGGTTCCTGCTGGTAGTAAACCCAACTTCTTCAGGATTCCCATGTGGACTGAAGACAGGAGCTCTTCAGAACTCCTCCAGGACTCCAGTGCCAGACAGGCTGCTCAGACACACAGCATGTAGGCTGAACACGTAGAAAACTCTGTCTTTCCACTGTGAGACAGCTGTTGTTGAACTGTCTGGAGCACATCCTGTAAGCCAGCCTAATAAATCCCACATATAAACATACATTCATTCTGTCAGTTCTGTTCATGTAAAGAACCCCGACTAACACACTGGCTTTACCAATTTGATGTTTATTTTCTAATTCTCATGGTTATTTTCTTGAGATCTATCCTTTCTGAGATCTAATGATTTTCAGGGTTTGGACACACACACACACACACACACACACACACACACACACACACACACACACATTTGAAACAGAATTTCTCTGTGGAGCCTTGGGTGTCCTGGAACTCACTCTGTAGACTAGGGTGGCCTCAAACACATGGAGATCCGTATGATTCTGCCTCTGGAGTGCTGGGATTAACAGCATGTGCCACCACCACCACTGAGTTTTAAAAACGATTTCGAGCCTTTCATTTCCATGGTGTCCCTCCCTAATCTTTATCTTTGATAAATTTCTCATCCACACCTTTACATGCCTTATCCACTGACTCCTTTACTTGTTTCCTCTTTGCAGGCACTGACCAGCTTATAAATTAGTCTGGCATTCCAATCATTTGATACTTAGATTCAGATTTTGAATTTAGGAACTTTTGGAGGGATCATTTTGCCTTTTCTTTCTTCCTTCACAAATTTATTATTTCCTTATTATTTGTGCAAATGATGGCTTGGGTATCTTTTTCATATGGGATCTTTTCAGCTAAAGCTTTCTACTAAACATTTTTTTCTTTAAGTTTCATATACCTATATACCTAAAGGAGGCAACATCCCCTCCATTAAACAACCATTAAACCACTACCCAGGAATGGACAGGAAATTATGGGTACCCCTCTTTTCACGGTGGAAAGTTGAAGAGCCCAATCTTTTATTCAGTTTATACTCTACATAGCCTTTCACACATTCTTCGTTTTTTATAAAAGGACCTTCCATTGCCCCAGCCTTGTTTAAGCCTTTCATACACAGCCCAGCCTTGCCATTTCCATTTCCCCTATGGCGATCTTCTTTGAGGTTTCAAAGCCCACTATTATGCAATGAAAAATGGACCCATGTAACACAGTAACTGAAAAAGTAAGCCAGGCATTTAAATACAATGACAAGCCCAGTAAAGACGGAAACACAGCTGAAGTATTTATTGGACAGACTAGGAACTTTTTTAAAAAGCATTTTATTTTTGTGTACATTTGGTGTTTGGCATACATGTATGTCTGTGTGAGGGAGTCTGATCCACTGGAATTGGAGTTACAGACCAGACAGTGGTGAGCTGCCACGTGGGTGCTAAGAACTGAACCAGGGTCATTTGAAGATCAGCCAATGCTCTTAATCGCTGAGCCATCTCTCCAGTCCCAAACTAGGAACTTTTAAAAAGGGACAGCAGGTAGAAGAAGAGGGAGGATATATAGAATAAAAATATTAAAGTGAAGAACAAAGACAAATACACAAATAGCAAGTTAGTTCTTCCTTGCTGAGATGGACAGATATGCTTCTATTTATTCCGGCTTGTTTACTTGTCAGGAGGACAGGGAGATAAGTAATTTTCTCTGCTAGGTTCAAACTAGTCAGAGAAGGATTTGGAATGGTCCTGCCTTTCTTGCCAGCATGTCAGCTCCTGGATAGAATCCCTGCTAGTGCTTTCCATATGCATATCCTCTTAAGCTGCTCCCACCCATGGACAAGCCAGTCAGGTGTCCCTTTATACAGAAGCACTTTGCCACCATCCACGTGGTTCTAAGAAATGCTAGGAAGTACCTGTGCTTCTTACTGGTCATCTCTGGGGGAGGGTCTCTGAGAATATATGCAGAAGGCAGTCCAAAGCAGAGACACAGTGACTTACGGCCCACCCGTTAGACAGTTGGGTAGGATGATGACGTTGGAGACTTGATATAAAAACACTGAGGCTTCCATCTGCTTTGCTACCTCAGGTAAAACATCCGTTAAACATGAAAGCTGGCAGCAGCTGTCTGCCCAGGAAGGGAAGCTGACACATGACATATGGATATCTAAACACGATGGAGTCTTTTTTTTCTTCAAGACAGGGTTTCTCTATGTAGCCCCGCTGACCTGGAACTGGCTATGTAGATCAGGCTGGCCTACAACTTAATAGACCCACCTGCCTCTGAACTCCAAAAACATGAAGTCTTAAGGGGAGGCGAGGCTCCTTTTAAAGCTGGGAGAATGAGAGATGGGAAGATAGCTGTCATGAAGAGGGATGGTGGTGAGAAGAGGCACAGGAGCCTCTTGAGAACAATCTCCTCAGCAGGTGCCCCGAGAAACCTGGGATAAACCCTAAGAACGAAGCCCTGACTTTTTATTACCTTTGAGGGGTGGTGTTGTTTCACATGACAGAAGTATGTATGTATATATGTAAGCATGTGTGTGTGTTTGTTCAACACAGTGTACTTGACAAAGTGTGAAGTCAGGTACCAGGAGCTGTGAAGTGTGAACTCTGTTGAGGGATTCAGGTTATGTTACCTGGTTAAGGGTGCTGAGCAAGTTCCAACACTTTGAGGGGGCAACATCTAAGTTAGCAGCGGCGAGCTAACCAGAACTTGGTTACATTTGAGGCAAGCACCAGGGCTGGGTGTAGCTGCTTGTGTTTCTCCTGTGCTGAAGGAGACTCTCCCACCTCCCTGCTGTCCACTATTTCTTTTCCTGGTCTGTGCCAAGTACTGCACTACGGTGCTCTGCCATATTACACCTGGCTCGGATTAAGATTCGAGGGCCTTTCGTCAAAGGTACCACACCAAAGCAGCACACTCTTGACCCAAAGGAACCTGGATGATACTTATTATTTTGAACTTCTGGCTACGTAATGCAAATCTCAATGCTAATGAACTATGAAATGTGATATAATGGCAGCACAACACAAAAATTCCAAAAAACTGGTGATTGAGCTATTAGAAAAATACACCTCAACACGTTTCATTCTGGTACTCTCAACTCACAATCTAGAATTACTTTCTCAATCAACCGTCTAGATCTTGCCTCTAGCCCAGAGTTTCAGGGTTACTGCTAGGATTTACATGACAAAATTAGCTTTTCAAGTTATACGTACTCCCCCTGACCCCCAGGGTTTCTCGGTGTAGCCCAGGCCTGCCTCTGTGTCCCCGGGTGCTGGGAGTACAGGAGTGTGCCACCATGCTTGGCTTACATACTCTCTTCTTCTATCACTTTTTCATCGTAACCACAATTTATTAACTAAGTGAAAAAACCCACACCCTTGTTTTACAGGAACAGCTTAAGGGGCTGGACTGTTTTGGGGTAATCTTGTAGTCGGAAGACAGGTAAGAACTATACAACTGCACGCACACCAGTGATTCTTGGCCTTCCTACTGGCATGATCCTTTAACAGTTCCCCATGTTGTGGTAAGCCCCAACCAGAACATTACTTTTGTTGCTACCTTATGGTTGCAATTTTGCTGTTATGAATCATAATATAAATATCTGTGTTTTGCAATGCTCTTAGTTGACCCCTATTGAAAGGACTTTCAAGCTCCAAAAGAATCACTGACTTACACAAATACTTTCCTTGCGCTGGACAGGCTTAGAGTCCTAGGCAAAAATTATCAGTGGTGCTTTATTTTATCACAGTATAGTAGTATGGACTGGTATACAGACACAATGTAAGCTACAGAGGCTTCTTAACCTTTTATGACCTAAAAGGTAGTAGTGGTGACAGAAGTGACTTAGTAAAGAAGGCAAAAACATGACATAGTAACTATGGCTCTTTGGCAGGGGTTCTAACCCTCACCATCACTTCTCCTGATCCCTTGGAATAAGCCAGAACTTAAAATCCACAGACCTGAAAGCTTAGCCAATGTCCTTGAGTGTTTAGAAACCACAATATCCAAAGACACAAATATGAATGACTCAGTGACTGGCTCTGCTAAAGCCCTGTCTAAAAGCCTAGGCACCCCACAGGAAGAAACGAGAATCTGAGCTTTGCCAGCTCAGTAAATAATGGTAATGACTATGAGCATGCCAACAAAACTACTGAGAAGTACACAAGTATTCAGTTCTACTTTTGGTTCCTCTACTTATTAAATATTTAAGAATGGTCATATTTATTTGGCAGTTTAAAATCAAACTTAGGCTTCTCCTTATCTGACTTTATCTAGGCCACCCCCCCCTTCCCATCCTGTGTAGCCCTGGCTATCCTGAAATTCACAAGAACCAGGCTGCCTGCCTCCCTAGGTTGTTCTCCCTGAGACATGGTATCAAAGGGCACAGAATGGGCCCCAAACTTGCTACCTAGTTAACAATGACCTAACTCCTGATCCTCCTCTTGCAATCAAAGTCTGATTATCCTGAGAACACCAGCCATAATTATTACCCTCTACAACACTGACTTTAACTGAATAAAGTAATTCTTTAAAAAAATAATAATTTTATGTGCATTGGTGTGATAGTGTCAGAGCCATTGGAAATAGAGTTGCAGTTTTGAGCTGCTATGTGGGTGTTAGGAACTGAATATGGGTCTTCTGAAGAGCAGCCAGTGTGCTTAACTGCTGAGGGATTTCTCCAGCGCCAAGCTTTAAAACTCTTAAATTCAAGGCAGTGCTGAACTCTTTGGATGACCTTTTCCCCCCTTGAGTATAAATGTTCTCTTGGTTGTGGTCTTTGGTTTTGGAATGGATTACAAGCTCCAAGGTTCATTATTTAGAGAATACTTTATTAGTTTTTGTAATCAAACCCACGTAGATAAGACCTTACATATTTAATACAGTGTGTTACCCCTGTACAAATGGAAAAAAAATTAAGTTCAACATTTCTAGACCAATATGGCTGTTAATTTCTGTACAATGCCAACTCAACATGGTAAACTGGGATACTTTTTTCCAAAGTTGACAGCACAGCTAAAGTTTCCAAAAAGTTCAAATTATATATATGTATATATATATTTATATTATATAAAAAGACCAATAATCGCAGTACGTTACGCATCAACAGCAGCAGCAGCAGCTTCTCCAGGTTCTGCAGTCATTTGAACAGAATTGTAGACATCCAGCACACGACATTAAAAAGTAAAAAAAAAAAATCTCAGAAAACAGCACAGTTCTGTTACTCTTGTGGTACCTGGCACCATTTTTTTTTTTTTTTTAAATTAGCTTCTCAATCATCATCTGGAAAGAAAACATTCTGAGCAACATCATTAAAAACAGCTCTGATAAAGCACAGTCACTACTACGTATCAGAAAGCAGGTACAAGCTATTTTACATTCACAGAGGTATGGTACAGTACTGTCCTACATCTATAATACTAGAGGATACAATTGAAAAGGCATTATTTGAGACTTGATTCTACTTTTCCAGCAGAGGGCCCAAAGGATGGTGTGATACAGCTCTGTAAAGAAACACACTCTTACGCAGGATTTCCTTTCACTAGCGGCACAGTTCTACAGATTCTCTCCATGAATGTCAGCTAAAAACCGTTATTAAAAAATGAAATATCCCTTAAACAAAACCCTGTAACCACTGGATTCATATGAAGATGACCCTAATGGAGACAAGTAAGACCTCACCTTACCAACACTTTATCAAAGGAAGGAGATGCCAAGTAGTGCTTCAAAACTTCGGACCACAATCAAAACATAGCATCATTTTAAATAGAAGCAGAAGCCAAATGTTGCTCTTTTGAATATACTCAAGGATGCTGCTGACATCAATATTTAATCATCTGCTCACTCATCCAGGAAGAAGGGGAGATCAGTTACTACTGTACTTTATTGTGTTCAACCAAATCACCATGTTACAAAAATAGCAAGCTGCCATAATAAAAAATAAGGCTCCTCTATCCAGCACCAGTTAGCATCATTTTACTGTCAAGCCTAGAAATGCCATAGACACATCCAAACACAAGGGAGCAAAAGAACCACAGGACATGTACCAATGGGACCACCCGGTGTCCAGCTGAACTACTCTGTGGTATCACTCCTCCTACTTCTGGTGTTTCATTCAATCCTAAAGCTCCTTGGGTCTAAACTGTATGCACGTACAGACTGTGCACATACTTGGTATATAACTGACTGAAGATGCCAATGCTACACAGTAGGTGCGAGCCTGTAACCCCTCATTTTAACTGGTGTAGCAGCTGTCAGTGTCAAATGCTCTATGCCCCTTGTGCATCTCACAGGATGATGTCACAGATCACTTTGCCCCTGTGGCTGCTGGCATTATTTGACTTCACTTTCCCTGCCCACCCACCCCCAATGCCCTGCAACGAGCCACAGCCTTTAAGATTTTGTTTCTTCGGTTTTGATGGCCTGAGGTTTGATTGGTCCAGTTCTAACAGGTTTGGTGGTTATGGTGGGTGCAGGGGGCGGCTTTTCTTCTACTTTTTCCTGACAGGCACCGGCAGGGTCAGTCAGTGTTTCTGGAGGTTTACTTGGATCACTGTCCACTTTCTGAGCTTTGCCTCCTATCTGTTTGCTCTGTTGCTGTTCAGAGAAGAACCGTTGCGTGGACTGAAGAACCTCTGCTCTCTGCTTTGCCTTAAAAAAAAGAAGAAAACAGGAACTGAAAATACTGCAATACTACCTAACATTACCAAAGCCTGTCAAATCAATCTCAGTTCAAACTTTAATACCAATCATAAAAATCAGTTTTCCCTAAGTTGGTTTGGCCCCATTGATCTTTCATTTTAAAATGCATAGGCTTCTTCCTGTTTTTTTAATTTAAAAAAAAAAATGTGATTTTTAAAAACACCTGAAACAAGACCACCTCCCACCATCTTTCTAGAGTCTGCCCTCTTATAAACAATAAAACAGACACTGCTGCTGGTTTGTTATCTTTTCTGGGAACAGCTCACTAATACCCAACTTTATTCAGGGAGGCTGCTTGCAAATCTGAAAACATACATGTAATGTAACACTTAAAACTTCTAGTTATCAATATGTGGTCTATAATAAAATGAAAAGGAAGCACTTATATTGTGGCATTACCAACACCTAGGACCAAATGTCTTGTGGCTGAGTCCTCTTCCCACAGCTCTCTTCTGCAGGGGAAGAGCATCAGAAATTAGTAACTACAACTTCACTCCATCACTAAGTTCTGATAGCTCCTACCACATTCTGAGCTCGTGAATAATCTTAGTTTCATTGACAATGTGCCCCAAGGAATACTTACATTAATCTGTAGATTATAGTACTATATTCTATACAATTAAAACTTAACTTTCTACCCCTCTTGTACATAACAACAACAACAAAACATTAAGAACTTCTTCAAGTTCTACAGGTAACCTATACTATCTAAAAATCTAAAGACAAGTTTCAATAAATTTGTGCTTTCCCAACCCAGCTAATATTATTAGGCTCAAATGCCATTTCTACTAGAATGTTTAAAAATCAAGTGGCCAGTGGCCAGGAGTGGAAAGCTACACAATCTGCAAAGCTTTTGGTGCTAGTACTTTTAGTAGTAACAAACAGATGGAAACCCTACACACACAGCCTAACAAAGCTAAGTAAGAGTTCTTCTAAGGATAGTCTTTAAATTTCATTACTCAGCATTAGAAACACAAAGGGTATCTATCAACCAAGAAACTTTAGTCAGTTAACTGAATTCTTTAATAGAATTATCACAAATGTTTCTAATTCAGAGTAAAGCTTATTGTGCACATTTCCCTGTTCTGAGCACTACACTTTTTTTCTGTTCTAATTTATGTAGTGATAAAACAAGTAAAATTACTAAAATTTTTAAGGTCAACCCTAAAGTAATTACAAAAACAAACTCCAAATGGCTGTAAAGGCAGACGGATAAGATGTATGCTGAGAACTGTCCCCACACAGACTCCTAACGGCCTCAGCAAACCCATGTTTATTTGTGCCTTTCATCATGAAGGATCCCAAAGTGCTTTTCTGAGCTCTTCATCTATAATTGCATTCTAGATTATGGCCACCTCAGGTGGCAGGTAAAAAAGGACGTGGAAACAGTTTGAGATGAAAATTACTCAAATGACTTCTGAAGAAATAAAAATCAAGGTAGCTGACATGTCTTACCCATTCCAGAGTTCACATAACCATAATTATGTATTAAGCTGGGTGGGGAAGGAAGGGTTGGGAGGAAAGGAAAAAAGAAAAAAAGGGGGGGGGAGGGGAGAAAATAAAACAGGGTAATCTGTAATAAACAAGCCATAGTACTTTAAAAAAAAAAAATTAAAAATACTACATCCAAGCTCAGATCTCCCTCAAACACTTATTTCATAAGTAATTCATCTGAATATAGTTTAAAATGTTAACTTGTTTTCTGACTACAGTGGCAAAAAAACGGGAGAGGGTCATAAAAAGGAGGAAAAGGTAAGGATGGAAGGGAGAAAAAAAATGGGGTGGGGACGAATAAAAGTTGTTAGCTTGGTTAAGTCTGATAAAGACAACGAATGCCTGGATACATGGTTATGGGTCCAGAGGCATTTTAAACATGATTTAGAGACAGACTCTTCTCTGTTGGCCGTTAACACTGTACTAACCTTCATATCTTGTTCAGCCTTCAACGCAGCCTGGGCCTGATTACCTCTGACTCCAGATAGTGATCCACAAGGACCCCTGGCCACATGTGGCAAACGAGCGTGGCTCATGAGGCCTGTGGTCAGCGGAGGAGGCATCTGACTGGCCAATGCCATTGGTGGCCTCTGTACAGGCGCTGGGAAGGTGTTAGTATGTGGGGCTCTTACCAATGGAGGGACCAGGTTAGGCTGAGAGAGAATCTGAGTGAAAAAAACAAAACATACAACATTGAACTGTTAAAAAAAAAAAAAAAAAAAAAAAAAAAGGCCAACTAGACCAGGTTGGCTTATCCCTGAGTAAATCTGTGCCCATTCTGACACTGAAAGTTTTTGGATCGTGCCATTCCATTAATAAGGACAAAGAAGAACAAACAGGCCATGCTTATGTTTAACAGAAAAATTAGGCAAAGCATGCTATGGCACTTCAGCTGCAAACTCTACTGGGGAGACAGAAAGGGACAACTGCAGAGAAGCACACGTCTACACAAAACACAGTCCAAAGGTGAGGTGACAGTAACTCAAATGTGCCCTTAGGAACCAATTCTAGTCTGTGAGTTATTAATCTTAAACAGTCTTTAATATGATCAGCAAGGGGAGAAACAAACATACCTACAAATTTATTTAAAACATCCTGAAAAATCTTACTTTAACTGTACAGATACCATAAAAACAAAAACGAGCTGTGGGCCTGGAAAACTTAAGCACTGGGACCCTTCACTGAAAATCAAACTTCAAAAAAGACAAAAGAGACGGAACTCAAACTGTCAGAGCTGTGTGGGGAATCGTGAGCATTTCTAATGTCTGCTTTAAAACTAAACAACCACTGCCTCTGTCTATTTAATTTGAGTACCACACATTCAGGGTTAAAGCCAGACAAGCTGTCATTAAAGGTGCACACTGGTCACCTGTTACGATTACAGAACCACAACTTCAGACACATGAGCCACCACTTACAAGCACTATCCTCCTTTTCCCTGGTGTCTGCCTACCTGGGGTGCAAACTGTGCAGGAAACGGCTGTGTCATTCTCACTGTGGCAGGGGCTGACTGGAACTGTTTCTGATAAACAATGCTGTTCATTTTGCTAGACTGGCTGTTTGGACTTGTCGAAGTAGCCCTTGGAAAAGAATTCACTGGTTAGCAGAGCAGTGCTGAGTAAACAATGCCGTTAGATTTTCAAAGACATTTTTTCTTTTGTATTTTTATCACATTTAGTGGCTGAATATGGTAATGCTATTAAGAGAGACAAAGGCTGAGAAAGAGTTCTTAAAATAGTGTTAACACCTTAGATAAAATTAACAAAATAAACGTCTCAGTAACTTCTGCCTAACATAGGACTAGTAACACGTTAAACTGAATTTTCAAAATTTCAAATTATTGTGCAATTTCCTGAGCAAATTCAAATGTCCACCTTACCTGAATGGACTAGATGTCGGCGTGGTGCTCCGACCACCAATTGGAGGTGTTCCTGGTTTGATATCAATGCCACTCCCAAAGGCTTTTAGTTCCATTTCAGACATCTGACAAAAAGCACAATAAAGTTAACATTTCCTTAATTCTGTAAACTAAGTGTTGTGCTTAATGTCCTATATATAAATTGGTTGAACTATAAAAAACCTACAGCTAAGGGTCCAAGCTGCCTTATAATTGAAATCATATAATTTTTATGTTTGTATAAAAAAAAAACCTGAATTCTTTGTTATTAGACAAAAGCAGGAAGTGTAAGGAAAACATAAGAATACATTCACTTGAGGTTTTCTGTGGGGCTGTAAAAATTGATGTGTAATTTTTAGTATGCCTTGTGTATATATTTATTTAGCATGTGCATATTTCTTCACCCTGAATATGGAGGCCAATTTTTGGTTATCAGTTCTCTCCTTCCTATACAATGTGGGTACCTGGGATTGAATTGAGGTCTTAGGCCTTGGCAGAGGGTGACTTTAGCCGATGAGATATTTTACAGCCTCTTTAAAATGACATTGTATTTATTGTGCGAGCGCACAAACATACTCATTTTACACAAACATTCATTTTATCTTCTAGACAGCACAGACAGACACATCTATTATCTCTGACATCCATCGGCTGTAAAGTTTCATTTGTATTAAGCAAATTTCACTTACTTTTCCTGTAGTTGCCATCATGCTATGCTGTGTTCCCGCAGGAATTAATCCTCTGAAGGGCTGGCTTACTTGGGCAGGGCGGCTTAGGCTCTGAGCCTGTGCTTGTGGGGTCGTGTGCTGTAACTGGGGCTGAAGCGTCTGAGGCAAAGCAATAAGTGGCTGTCCTGTAGATCCAAAATTAGTCAAGGACAGCTGGGATGCTGGTAAAGGTACTGTGACCTAGAAAAAGAAGCAAACAAAGGGTAACCATTTGCTTGTAATAGTACACACACACACATACACACAAATACACACGTATACAGAGATCTTTAAATAATTTTACATTAAAAATGTAAGCAAAATACTTTAAGTATATACCATAAGCAAATCTTTAAGTAAGTAGCGCTAGCCTTTTTCCCCTTTAAGACATGGTCTCACTATGTAGTCCTGGCTGATCTTGAGCTCACAGAGATTTGCTTGTCTTTTCCTTCCAAGTGCTGGAATTAATGGTATGAACCACCATATCCAGCCCAGAGGTATGACAATATATAGCCATACATTGCATAACAACAGGGACAGGTATTGAGAAATGTGGTATGTTGTGGTTTCTTTATCATATGAACATCGATCGGGGTTTATAGTTCTTTATATGTTATATATGTTAACCGCAATGAAGAAATTATATAACTGAAATGATGACTAACTTTGAAGATACCCAGAACAACTCAAATATCCAGATATCAGATAACCAGAAAATAAACAATTAAAATAGCTTAAGTTCCCTCTATTACTATTTCTACATTATTTACAGGCTTGGGCAAAATGAGTGCTCATAAGAAAAAGAACCTTTACTTCCTATACAAATAACTCTTACTATTCAGTAAGACAGTTTTATGAACTGTCATTCCTTACAATGGCAAACTAAAGCTTTTACCAGGTATAAAATGTCAGAGGAACACTCATTTTCCATTGAAAAGTCTGATTGTACCCATACATTTAAGGTGTTGTTCTTATTGCCACACTGCTGTATTATATTAATCTGCTCAGTCTTCCTTCACCTCTAACACTAATGGGTATATCACGTATTATACTCTTGAAAAAATGGTTTTCAAAGTTCTGTATTCATGGATTCCTTTCTTATAAACCATCACATAGAAACCTGGCTTTAAAAAACAATGGTAAACCCAGAATGAATTAGAGGTGTAGGAATGGTGAGAAGCTGGGTACTTTAGGATCCAAAGATGTACTTTCACCTTTCTTTTTTTTTTTTTTTTTTTTTGTACTTTCACCTTTCAATAGATCAAATGGAATTGCCGGAACATTTCAGTGAAGTTTGAAAACCACCCCCTCTACATTGGTTCTATGTATAAATTTCCAAAGAATAACAAAACAATACAAATAATAATATAGAAAATTGAGGAAATTTACCATGCCATAGTTTACCTGCTGGAGAGCACTTGGTGATTGGGCAGTGTTATAAAAATTTGTCTGACCAGGCTGCTGTACTTGTCCAGAGTAAAGATTTGAGGCCTGGGTAAGATTTGCTCTTGCCTAGAATCATTTACAAGAAAACAGAAGAAAAACTGAGAAGGAAGTCCCATGCAATCTTTACCAACATTATCATTTTAAAAGGGAAGATCTTAGCTGGGCATGCTGATACACACCTTTAATCCCAGCACAGGGGAAACAGAGGCAGGTGGATCTCTGAGTCTGAGGACATCCTGACCTACAGAGTAAGTTTCTGGACAACACAGAGAAACCCTGTATCAAAAAACCAAAAAATAACAAAAAAGAAAGATCTCTCCCTCTTTCCCTCCCTCTCATATATACAGCTGTTGTAGTTGCTTTGTTTTTTGAGACAGGGTTTCTCTGCACAATCTCGGCCAACCTGGAACTCTGTGGACCAGGCTGTCTTTGAACTCAGGAACTGGACTGCCTCTGCCTCCCAAGTGCTGGGATTAAAGATGTGCACCTATACTACTCAGCCCATTATGCCTCACAGCTTTTGTCTTTGTAAATTGTAATTATGTGCATAAAAGAACCTGGATTAAAAAAAACAAGAACAGAAGTAAGCATTGCCTAACCTGAAGAAGATGTGTATCAATTAGCTGAGAGCTTCCTAGTCCTGATGCCTGTCCCAGCTGATGTTCATACAGGATAGGGATAGGCTGAGTATTTGAAGTCTGCTGAAAGGCAAGTCCCGACTGTGCCTTGGCAAGTTCCTGGTGCTGGACAGGTGGGAAGTTGTGGATAGCTGTACCAGAAAGGACCACAGAAGGCTGGGACAGACTGCTTTGCATAAAGGCTGGCTGCGATCTATTAAGCAGAAGAAGGTCATGTCATACACTCATTTTATTTAGACTCTGAAAATCTTGTGTTCCAAATGACCAAGTACTCAGTAATGATGCAGAAGACAATGTATAGTATAGACACTTGTTTCAAGATTAAGTCCTGTACGGAGCAGCTCCACATGCAAAAGTTCTAAAGAAAAGCCTACTTTTAGCAACTAACAGTTTACATTTTACCTCTTAATTATAATAATGATTCATACATTTACATGTTCACTACAAAACTGGGAACCAAACCTAATTTTCTCTTTGGTGACATTACACATGTAGTCTTAAGACCAGTATGGAAGAAAATAAAGCCCCTTTGTTTGATTGCTTTGAACAGAATCTCACTTTATGACCCAGGCTGGCTTTGAACTTGCAGTGATCCTTTTGCCTCTGCCTTCTGAGAACTGGGACGCTAAGTGCAAGTCACCATGCCTGGGTAGAGTAGCTTTAAGCAAGACTGCTCACAGGTTAGGAAAACTGTATCTGAACTAAGTGCAAGAACAAAAGAAAACAGGGCCTAGGTGAAATCAACAGAGACAGACTTGAAAAATATAATGAACATGGTTAATTATTTAGTTTATAACACAGCACCTTAGGGTTTGGAGAAAAGGAATTAATAAGCACTAGATACTGTATAATCTGCAATTATATAACTAAGAATAATGTAAGCAACTCGTAAGACAATTTACCTATATGGTTGAATTGAAGAACTGAATAACTCCTGAGCCTGGGAAACAGCTGGGCCAGCCCCCAAACTCAGCTGGGCTTGATGCTGTCCTTGCAGTGGGGCATAGATTGGAATTGGAATTTGCTGAACTGATGCTGGCTGCAATACAATTTTAAGAAAAAAGTGCATATACAATAGGTACAAACTTTTTATACACAAATCACAAGATTAGGAAAATAAAAACAACAAAACTCCAAACATAAAAATAAAAGACTTATAATACTATAAAATCAGCCCTTTAAAACCAATTTTCTTTTTAACCTACGACTTACTACACAGTGGCATATTAAACTCTGGTAACTTGTATAATTAAACATTTCCATGTTTTGCCTATCCAAGGTAACTCAAATCCAAGCTAAATTATTAGAGCCACGGAAGTGTAAAAAAATACAGACCAGGATGCTTACCTGAGAGAGTCCAGGCTGGAAGCCCTGCTGCTGAGCCAGGGATGGTGGAGCCAATCGTGCATGCTGGGTATTGAATAAATGACTTGTGTCCATATAGAAGGCTGGGATTTGAGCTACACACCACCAGGAAAAACAAACAATGTTGTCTAAATTTCACAATTTTCCATGTAGTAAACTGAATTACAGTAGTTAAAGAGAAAAATTTTCTAGCTTATTTCAAATGTAAACCCTCTGAAAATAGCCACAAAAAGTGTAACTGTAAACAGACATAAAACTTATAGTAGAAAAGTACATGTAAATAAAACACTGTAAATTTAGTGCTACTGGGTCATGAAAAATAAATGCTCTCATATGTTCTCAACTGGCTATGTACTGGTAACATTTTATCCACTCCAGTTTTAAACCATGGACTAGAATAGATCAACATATTTCAAAACAATTAGTATTTAATAATCAAATGTTTGGTATAAATTTTAAATATATTTTTACATGTTTAAAACATGCATTTTTGATGCAGACAGAAATCAAGACTCCTATCTATAGAACAGTCAATATAGACTAATACACAAATCTTTTAAGATTCATGTATTACTAGTAATAAGTACATTTAGGTATCAGGTATTAACAGATGCTAGTACTGACAAATCTTTTTATGAATGGCAAGAAACAGGTTCGTTGTCTATTATTCAGAATTTAAGCATTTCAGATGATGACTGTAACAGTCACCATTACATTATTCTTGTTTGCTGCTCTTATGTTCTTTCTTCCAAGCAACAAAGCTTTATTTCAGTGAAAAAGTAGGATATGCATAAATTATTTCTCAAATTATAAGACACTAAATTGTCATAAACGTACAAAAGTGGAGACAGACAGGCACACACGCACACATACACCCACCCCTTTTAAAAGTCCCAGAATTCTTGTCATGGAGGAAAAAAAATTCAAATTTAGGAGGATATATTAACAAAGCACATTTTAAAAAATTCAACCTTTTAGAGGGGTTATGAGAAGAAAAGAACGCATGAATCCGCATTTTCTAAATTTCCATGACCAACCTAAAAGTATTACCTGCAGCTGACTGAGACACGTAAACCTGTGGACTCTGCTGCTGCTGGGCAATAAGGGAAGGCATACAGCTTAACTGTGAAAAATGACTTGCAGAAGGTAGGCTGCTTGTCTGTAATTGTTGGGGTTTTACTTTACAAATATTAGGAGGGTCCGATGTGGTTGTAGATTTTGTACTCAAAGAAGAGGTAGTATAAGTACCGGCTCCTGTATTTGAAGAAGGGAGAAAAATATAGTATATTCACTCGTCACAACTATTATGATTATATGGGTCCCATTCACATTAGCTTTCAAACAACCAGAGATTTAAAAAAAAAAAAAAAAAGTGAGGGGGCTGGAGTGCCTCAGGGGCTGGCAGTGTAGTTTGAGCTGATGGAGGTACATCTAGCACGCAGCAGATCATCAGCACTTCATAAACCAGGCATGGTGGCACATGCCCACAATCCTGGAACATTGTCGCTATAATCTCCTTACTCAGGAGGTAGAGGCAGAATCATATATATTCTCATCTACAGAGTTCCAGGCCAGTCAAGAACCCAAGAGACCTTGTCTTGAAAAGGGAAGAGGGGAAAAAAAAAGTCTCTGTGTGAAGTATGGATGGACTTTTATCCTGTCACTAGTTCCTCAACAATAGAGTGGATAAGCTAGACCTGAAAAGAGGTCGTCACTGGATGTCAAAGAAAGACTGAGGAACCTTCCAACTCATCCTACCAATCTCTTTCTGTTTGTTTTATACCAAACAGGAGTTGAAGCTCGTCTAAGATCCTTTAACATATGGGCAGTGGGGAATGACTGGACAAGTTATAGAGAACAAGAAAATTTCAGTTAGGGCATTGTTTGGCATGGCACTACAATGCAGGAATCATCTCTGAGGTTTTTGTTTTTTTGTTTTTTTTTTTTTCCTGAGACAGTACCTTTATTGTTGTCTAGGTTGGCCTTAAATTTCCAACCTTCCTGCATCAATATCCCGAGTACTGAAATCACAGGTATATACCACCATGACTACATTGGGTCTGTCTAAATACACACGATAGGTAACAGAAAAACAGCTACAGGACATTCCAAGTAACTGTGGTAGAGTCGAGTGGGTTCTCAAAAATTAGTACAATATGGCAGAATACAGAAAAACAATGCTGTAATCACCAAATAAAAACCAGCCAAAGCAAGCCAATTCTGTACAGGGTATATTATTTTTTTATCCATTGGAAAGGCAGTTCCCTAGATGTTTGAAAACAACAGGGAATACTGAAAAAGCTTGAAATAAAATTTGTGTTTAGCAGGAGCAGCATGATTGCATATAGGTAAAATAAAATCAAAGATTTGGAAACATTTGCCATTCTTTAAGAACTACAAAACTTTTAACTCAGCAGTTGTGCAAAACTGTAAGAAAGAATATAGTTCCTTGCAACTCCAGTTCGTGATGATTTTTTCCCAGGAACCACTCAAGCAGTAGAAGCACTAACCCCTAGCTTATTATTATAAAATATAACTTAACTTCACAATACCTTTAAACCAGACATATACTGAAAAAAAAAAAATCAAAAGCTGTGGGAATTATTATTTCTAACTGGGTTTTTAATTACTTAGATACAGTAAAATTTGGAAGACAGTCTCAGGATTTGGCAAAAACTTTTCTAAGCAACTTATAAAGTAGTCACATTAAAATTCTGAGACACAAATAAAAGGGCAGGTAAGAGAAGGACAGGAGTTTTCATAAAGAATTATCTTCTGCCCAGGGAACAGATCGTTAAGTTGGGAGTGCAGTTCAGCATACAGCGCTTGTCTAGGGCACATTAATTATGTAAGGAAAGCATGATGAACGTCTACCTGACAGTGATGCTGTAGGAGTGACTGAAGCAACAGGGATCTGAGGCATTGGTGCACTGGAAAATGAGCTGTAATTAGCAGGGCTTGGTCCACTGGCACTGCTGCTGACTCCACTCACAATTGGCGGTGCTGTAGAAGTTACTGGAGACCCCTTTTCCCGCAGATTTGGAGAATTTTCCCATGCCTTGCGTGCTGACTCCATCTGCAATAAATTTGACTTCATAAAACAAAAAAGCAAACCAAACCAAATCAAAACAAAACCAAGAGATGACATTCTCTACATTCCAGTATATAGATTCCAAACAATGTGTCAGATTGAGATTTTTCAAGCTTTTTCCTTGTTCCTTCACCCAAAGCATTGTTTTTGTTTGTTTTATTTTTGAGACAGGGTTTCTCTCTATAGCAGCCCTGGCTGTCCTAGACTTGCTTTGCAGACCAGGCTGGCCTGGAACTCACAGCAATCCGCTTGCCACTGCTTCCCTAAATGCTGGGACTAAAGGCAAGTGCCACCACACCTGGTTTTATTATTATTTATTTTTATTTTTTTATTTTAATATACATTGATGTTCTGCCTATTTGAGAGAGAGAGAGAGAGAGGAAGAGAGGAAGAGGAAGAGAGAGAGAGAGAGAGAGAGAGAGAGAGAGAAAGAGAGTGAGTCAGATCCCCTGGAACTGGAGCTACAAACAGTTGTGAGCTGCCTGCCATGTGGGTGCTGAAAACTTAACCAAGTTCTTTGAAAGAGTAGCCAGTGCTCTTAGACACTGAGCCAGCTCTCCAGCCCCCATTATTATTATTATTAAAACAGAATTATTTAAAGCTTCG
Source organism: Psammomys obesus (assembly GCF_907164565.1). Taxonomy (NCBI): domain Eukaryota; kingdom Metazoa; phylum Chordata; class Mammalia; order Rodentia; family Muridae; genus Psammomys; species Psammomys obesus. The sequence continues at coordinate 7,518,827 of NW_026596057.1, read as the reverse complement.
GGAAACACACATTGAACCATACCTAAAGCACTTATCAAGAAACAAATGGCCCGGCCTTCCATCAGAGTAATAAAAATGAAGTACAATTCCTCTATGGGACAGATGTAACTTCAAACCTATTGTCAGAAAGGGCCTCACAAAGCCCACCCCTAACCCCAATTCCTTCTTTTTAAATGAATACTTCTCAAATGTAGATGGCAATGTAACAGGATTAAGTTTTAGCCTGGTGTACTGTCTGTAGCTATTTGTATTTGTGAACCTGGTTTACCTGTACTCTCATTTTAAAAAACAGAATTAAATCTTCAAAGTGAAGCAGCATTGTTTACTACCTTTCAGATAACAACGATAACACATACGCAATTTAAAATTTCCTACCAGCTACATTTTAAAAACTAAAGTAATTATTAATTTGGTTTATATAATGGAAATACTGATCGATGTAAACAATACTAAGACCTATCTTTTCCTCCAGTTTGTTTTCACTGTAGCACAGACTGGCCTTAAACTATGTACTAGAGGATAACTCTGAACTCCTGTCTTCATCTCTTAAGCCAGAGATTTACACAAGTGTCACCACACCCATTTCTTCAGTATTAAAATTTCAGGTGCAGCATCTTTTTCCTTTCCTCTTACAGCACACTTCAACTTAGACTAGCTACTGTTCAAATGTTGAATGATTTTATGTATCCAGTGATTTCTGAATTGGAGAGGAGAGAAAGATCCTCCAACATTGTAAGGTTCTCAGTATCACCAGACAGAGTACTGAGCTGAAAGGTGAAGCCAAGATAATCTCCAAGATGATTTGTAAGAGGGTCATTTTCCAAGGTAGCACTAATAAGTTTGTTAGCCCTTAAAAATACCAATTTCTAGAATCTTAAAAAAAAAAAAAAAATTGGGGATAGGGGTGGGGGTTCAAGACAGGGTTTCTCTCTACAGTCCTGGTTTTCCTGGACTCACTTTTGTAGATCAGGCTGGCTCAAACTCAGAGATCCACCTGCCTCTACCTCCCAAGAGTGCAGAGATTAAAGGCATGCACCACACTCCCCATGTAATTTTTAAATTCTTAATCTACCTTAATGTTTTTATCAACCCCCTTTAAAAAAAACATGCACTACTCAACACTTAATCTTATGTTGTTGTTAATGACTCAAATTGTATGACTCCTTTATGTTTAAGAACAAATACGTATTTCTCACAATCACTATGCTAACTCAAGTGTAAAATGTAAAAATAAAAGCTGTGTGTTGGTGGTGCACACATTTAATCCCAGCATGGGGAGAAGAGAGGAGGGGTGCATAAGCAACCTCTGTGAGTTCAAGGCCAACCTCAACCTGGTCTACACAGTGAGTTCCAGGACAGCCAGGAGGAACATCTCATAGAAAAACCCCGCCTCCAAGAACAAAGAAACAAGCAAAGGCTGTGAAAGGGTTGTATGGCACTGAAATCCCATCTCATCCCCAAAATTCTTAGATCCTCTTAAGTCCTAGAATGGTACCTGCACAGACACCTCCCTGTTCCTACTGTGCCCTCTATTTGAGCTCTTACTCAGAATACATAAGTGTTTTAGCTGAGTTTTTCACTACTTGTTCTTAATGAGTTCTGTTTGTGGCATCACCTCCATTCCTGAAGGAACAGATAAAAGTTTCTGCCTAGCTTCTGACAGAAGACTGGCTTTGCTGATGTACATCCAGTCCTATTTTAAGTTCTAGATTCTCCATATATAATGTGATAAGAAGAAAGTCTAAATCTTTTTTTTTATTAATTAGATTTCTTCTGCAACAAAAATAAAGAATCTACATATTTAGGAAATGCCAACTCAATCTTCATAAAATCTGTTGAAAGGTAAATCAAAACATGTTGTAAAGAACTTAGTATGTGAACCACTGCAACAGTAACCAGACATTTTTGGGGTTGTAGTAATTTGAAAGAATACTATTTCTTTTCAGTTGAAGGTAACTAACATTATATGGTATATAGTCCATATATATATTGGCTTAACTTCACTTCTTAACCAGTATAGAAACAGTTTGTCTTTGAAAATTAAAGGATGTTAAAAGGATAATTATCTTACATGCTGGCAATAATGTTCATATAGAACTTTTCTACAACCAAATATTTTTCCAAGAAAGGCTTAAAAAAAAAAAAAAGAAAAAAGTAAAGAAAAGTAGGTTAAGGTTACTTAGTTTTAACTGTGTTTAACAGTCCTTGAAATGTTAAAAATGAGTTGAAAAAGGCAAAGCTCAACAGACATTCTGAAGAATTAATAACTGGCTCAAAAGTAAGTATACATGTTATGTGAAATTTGATCAATAGAATCATAAAAAAAAAAAAAAAACATTGGAATTATAAAACAAGCTAGTGAGCCCAGATTGAGATAGTAGTCCTCTGAGTAGAAAATTAGCAGCACGGCCAAACAAGAATTGGTACTAAATAGTAAGGACTAGGCACAATAGACATCTTCCAAGTCACAGCCTCACATATTTATTAACATTCTTACAAAAAGGTAATCATGAGGTTTTATTGAGTATAGAGATTAACACTGGCCATATGATTAAAACAACTTAGCTGCTTCTTCCTCTACTGTACAACAGCAAAGATTCACTAATCAGGAAAATCTGCCTTTATATATTAAATACCATGCTTGCCAGGATTATGAATATATATATATATGTAAATATATACACATATAAAAAACCCAATTCCATGTTTTTTTCTCAATCACTAACTAACCTCAAGGAGAATCAGATTCCAAGAAGCAAAAGGACCATAAATTTAGATGGCAGCCTGGGCTAATTAGTGAGGCCGTGTCTAAATAAGCAAAGGGCTGGAATGTGGTGGTAAAGCGCCTGCCTCAAATGTGAGGTCCCAAGCTCAATCTTTAGTACTCCAAGCCAAAATTTCTCAATTTTGCTTATAAAGTATGCTTTTGTTAATAGCCGTTTCACAAGATATTCCTGCACCCATTCAATTTACATGACTTAAAAAACAAAACAAAACACAAAGGGCATTCTTGCTGTAAATAGTACTTCGTATTTTGTTAATAACCTTTTTACAAAATATTCCTGCACCCATTCAATTTACACATGACTTTAAAAAAAGGGGGGGCATTCTTACTATAATTAGCACTTCGTATTTGAGTACAAATCACAAACTGTAATTCTATTTTTATGACAAAATATACAAGCACAACAGACCTTGTCACTGCCAAGCAGCATTAAGAGCTAATATGATTTTAAGGTATAATTTGATATCACTCAATAAAAAAAAAAAAAAAGGCTATTATTGTGACCTTATGTTCCTTGCATGCAGTGATTAAGGAGCCTTAGAGATGGAAGCTATACTTACCTTGAAGGTGAGGCTGAAAGTAGTAGGAGGAACTGAAGTTAGACTGGAGCTCTGTTGTATAGTCTCCCTCTTAGGGAGGGGAAGGCTGTTGGGCAGGGGCACCTGAAAAGGCAGACAACATATCACAATCTAAATATGCTACAAAAGCCAAAAAAGGAGTATCCGATTACTTAAGTTACAATGCTTACAGAGGCTGACAATTATATTAAAGTTCTGAAGAGAAACACTATCTACTTGGGTATGCACAAATTACCAGGAAAAAAAAAAAAAAAAAAAAGAACCTTCCTTCAAATATAAAGTACTTACTATTCAAGGTAGTTCTCTTTACACTTGAAGTGAAATCTTGTATCTTAAAATTCCCAGGTGGTGCTAATATGAATGATCTAAGAGCCATACTCTGTACACTAAAGTTCTAAGAAATACAACGTTCTGCATACATGGAGGACCCTACAGGTCCCTATCCTGAGTATTTAACATAGCAGTGCGAATATAAGAAAACCTTTTCCTACAAAATAATCAGCACCATGTAACCAGATTCACCACATCAAACTGTTTAAAGATATGACTATAGCAAATACTGTTAGAAACTTTAATATGCACTATTCATATTTTCTTTTTTAACTCTTAGTCCCTAGATCTTGTAATTTTACTATGTGCACTGCTTGATGTTTGCTTTTGATGATTTCGGGGAAAAAAATGGCTGGGATGTTTTCAGATTTTAAGAAAATCACCTTGATATGCTACAGACTATATCTAACTGAGGTTCGTCAAAACATAATAGTTGACAAAGATTTTTAAGTAAATCTTAAAACTAGCTAAGCCATAGTAATAAAAAAATGTCATCTGTACTTAACTCTGTGGGACATTCAAAATACACACTAATTTTAATATGGTTAATACTAACTACTCCACAAGTTAAGATATTTCATTTAAAAGCCTATACTGGGGCTGGAGAGATGCCTCAATGTTTCAGAGAGCTTACTGGTTTTATAAAGGACCCAGATTCAATCCTGGTGACTGACAATAGAGTTCCAGAATAGCTAATGTGTTCTCCTGGGCTTTGGAGACTCTTTGCATGCAAGCTGTGCACATAAACCTACTCAAGCTTATATACGAAAGCATACATTCTAAAAGAGAATCCTATATAAAGTTTCAACAGAAATAAACCTAAATGTTTTATTTTTAAAGACAAAAGTTCTGCCTATAAAATAAACTAATGAAAAGACATATAAAAAGGCCATAAAGTTTTCTCATAGGAGATGTTATAGTTAGCACAGAATCACTACCACACTTGGCCTAAGGAAGCAACATTGAAGTCATCTAAACCCAATTTACAGTAACGCCTAATGCAACTTAGGTTTTTGCTTTCATTGATGCCTTAGATATATTGCTAATAATATAGACCATTCACCTATACACAAGACTTGATCTCTTATTCCTCAGTATCTGACAGTATACTAAGACACATGCTAATTGGCCTTAGGAGCACAAGGAGACTATTGAAGTGCTCATCTGTATATATATTCTTCAATGACAAAATGTTACAGGTTTAGAGATTGATTATAAAATTCATATTTCTCCAATTATATTCCAGATGATAAACTGGCAGAGAACATAGACTTTCTTGAAAAAGGGACATTTTATAAATATTTTTAAATGAGAAAAGATAGCATAAACTTTATTGTAATGTTACTGATAACGCAGCATTGGAATCAGTATTTAAACTCAAAGGCTTTCTTCTAAGTTTTCTATTACAAAAAAATTCCTCTTGTAAGATGAGGAGGGGAGCGGTAAATTCTAGGGCTTGGTCCATGAAGCAGTCACATAACTTCGAAACACTGGAAAAGGTTATCAGCTCTCAACAGCAATTACAACCGACTCCTCTGTATTCCTTTTCCTCAGCTATGTAGTCTTCTGATTTGACTATAGTTTTGATTAACTGACCCCTAACGTAGTTTACCTTTCTAAAATTCCACATCCTTGATGCCAGAGGAACAAATACACAGCATGAGGGAAAAATATGAGAAAAATCAAGATTTTTTTTATATTGAAAATGACAAAGACCTTTTGAAGAAATCTAAACATGTATGGGCTATAAAAATATTTTTGGAAACAACGTTAATTACATTAATTACAGACGTTTATACTGAAAAGGGAGATCAAATGATCAAATTTCTTCCTATTTATTCTCAAAAGCAAGGACCGTACAAGAAACTTTTAAATGTCAAAACTAAACTGTGCATGCAAACATAGCAAATTACTCAATATTTTTAGACTAGTTTTTTTCATTAGTAGCGAACTAGGCAAAATGATAAACTGTGCTGACTTAAAACATCCAACTATCATCTGGTCACTCTGAAGAACTTCGGCTTAATTTGCCACATGACATCACCCAATATTAGGGAATTTAAGAAAGTTGGAATAGTTATGTTCTTATTATAGCTAAATTTTCTCAAAAGGTATGCTGATGAGGCCAGGTCTAAATATTTAAATTTGAAAAGGAACGCTTGATCCTCTGGAAACAGATTCTTTTTATTTTACTGACATTAAATGAGTATGGCTTCACTGAATCGTAAAGTCTTATTTGTAAACAAAATTACCCAACCAAATAGAATTAACTACAGTATGTAATTAAATCCAAAACTTTTTACCAAACTAGGTTAATAGGATGGATGGTCATAAAAACCAAGTCTTAGTTGATAACTTAAGGAGAGGGCATTTGGGGGAGAAGCCTAAACTTTGATTTTTAGTAGGTATATTCGCTATAGTGGTCACAAACACAAACTTACTATCAACTCTTGTCAAATATTGGTCAAAACAGTGTGTGTTAGACAAGGCAATGTTTAAGATGAGAGTCAGGTTTCTACCCAAACCTGCCAATCTCTGATTGATTACTTACATTATTAACCAAAGTATCCTCCATCTTTGCATTATTAGTAGCCACAGTGCTAGGCAGAGAAGAGGAAGGTGTGGTATAGTCTGTTACAGATTCCTGTGGAGGAGTGACAGAAAAGTCCTTTTAAAGCTGACAATTAATAGTAGTAAAGGTGTTTTGAAGAGAGAAAGATCATAAAACTCTATGCTCTAAAATTTCAATCCACCAATTAACAGTAGGATAACACAGCACGGACCCACCACCTTCAAGGGATAACACCACAATTGGTGCTGGATTTCTATACATACTTACTGTGTATGACCTCAAGAAGACTAAATATTTGTGAGTTATGTCCCCAAATGAATACAAGTATTTGTTTCAGTCACTTAACATAAATTTCATTTCCAGGTACAACTAGTTGCATACTGGGCCTACACTCAAGTGTTAAGTAAAATCTTACAGTATCTTTATGTAACCTACATAAATATCATACCCACCTTTTCTACATCATTAACAGCATATAATACAATGAAATGTTCTGCCACTGGATGTTCTAGTTTGATGAAGATAAACAAAAAACCAAACCAAACTGAAATACCCCCAATTTTTAAGGGAGAATATTTTTGATCCAGATTTGAATTCTGGATCCTGAAATCAAAGACATAAGGAAGCTGACTGTGTTTTAAAAGATACATGCCTTTCATTCAATGTGGCAACCAAAAGCAAGTCAATCCTAAAAAATTTTGATCTTACAGTTTTTACCATATGGTATAACATCAAAAATAAAAGCTTGCTGTAGGCCAGGTGATGATGCACACCTTTTAATTCCAGCACTCAGGTAGCAGAAGCAGGTGGATCTCTGTGAGTTCTAGGACAGCCAGCCAGGGCCACACAGAGAAATCCTGTGGGGGGTACGTGGGTGGGAAAGACGGGGAGCTGCTATACAACAACCATTATAATCTATTGATGTTTCTGTCACCACTTTATATCTAGTATGTTTATCAAGTAAACTGGTCACCAGTGTATGCTGCATACCTTTGCATCAGTGCCGTATTCTGTAGAGGAAACTGAGATCATTGCTCCTATTTCAGCAGACATCTCTGAGACTGCTTTGGTTTCTTTTACTGTTCCAGGATCTGTGCTTCTGACCACATTGGGGCTTGGTTTCTCTTGTCCTTCTGGCTCAACCTGCTGGGCATCTTTCACTTTTCTATTTTTTAATGATCGTTCCTTTCCAATGGGACCAGGTTTATGTTCTTTGTTTTCTACTAGACTCAAATCTGGAAGCTAAAGTCAATGTTTACGACAAAATATATCATAATGAGATTTATTAAACACTAAATTCAATTTAAAACAATTTTATTTGTCTATTTCAGAATCACATCTACCTAATGGATAGTACTCACTTTCTGAGCTTTAATAGGCCCTGCCCGTGGCTGTTTCTGACGTTGCTCTTTAGGTTCAGGAACTTTGTCAGTTGGTTTCTCTGAAAGCACAGGAACCACCTCACTTTCATTCCCATTGGAAGCTGGGGCACCAAACTGAATTGTGTCAATTCCAATTTCAACACCACTCTCTTGACCATTTCTTGCTCCCTAATAAAATAATGTTTTAACACTTGGTATTCACAGTAAACAAGTTCAGACTTGACTGAAAGATGTATGCAGTGCCACATATAAAAAGCACAACAGAAGCTTGGTTTAAAGAAATTCTACATATTAACTAAGATTAGAATAACACTCCGAAGCATGCTCATAGTCCTAGCACTGGGGAGGCAGAGGCAGGAGGATTTCAGCCTGGTCTACAAATCGAGTCCAGGACAGCCAAGGAGATGTAATAATAATAATAATAATAATAATAATAATAATAATAATAATAATAAT
>NW_026596057.1:7492375-7510714 GCF_907164565.1 Psammomys obesus | reverse complement strand
GAAAAAGGGAGAGAATAAGACTTGGCTGAAGTGTTCAAAAAGCAAATTTAAAATAAACTGGTAAGTGCCCAGAGGTATAAATGGAAAAGAAAAACCAGTATCACCAATTTCTTGGAAGTCTGCTTTGAAAATAACTTAAAAACAAAACAAACAAACAAAAAACCAAAACCCCAAACCAAAGTACTGTGTGACTGGTAAGGTGACATATACACATCTACAGAATCTTGTCACTAATTAAAAAGCTAATTTTCTCAACACGTTCTTTGTGCTAGGCAATCTCATTTCTATTATATTAGATAAAACGAAAGAACAAAAAAGTTGGATAGGTAACATTAGGAAAAGCTAAGACAGAATTAAGAACACAGCCACTTTAGAAAGCTAGACAGAAAAAATTTCTGAGCAAAACAACATGGAAAGGAATAAATACCAATAGAAAGTAGTGCCAAAAATAATATGAAGTAGCAATTTATTTGTTAGACCAAAGAAACATTTGAATTTTGTTCATAGCTTTGTTTTTGATTTTTGCTATGGAAAAACATATAACTGCTCCCTGCATCTAGGCTCGCCCATGCTGTGTTCTATCACCGTTAGTAGTGTTGTGCTCTGGCCTCATTTGGCCTTTTGTGCTGCTAACTTCTACAATGGCTGTTCCGATTTTTCTGAGACTCCCAAGGAATGATACTTTAGGATGACCACAATGAAGTTTAATCTTACCTCTGATGAAGGTGCTGATCCAAATGATGTTAAGGGCTTATTCCACGCACTGACTGAAGGTGGCTGTGGTGGACTAATAGGACCTACTAAAAAGAAGGAAATATAACCCTTGAAATTTAGATGCTGAAGACTAGTTCATACAACCCTTTATAATAATGCTAGCCAGACAGTAAAACAAATCTCCACATCACATACTTTTTTTCTTTTTAATGCTTTCCATTTTCAAGACAGGGTTTCTCTGTGTAGCTCTCACTATCCTGGAACTTGCTCTGTAGACCAGGCTGACTTCACACTCAAAAGACCTACCTGCCTCTACCTCCTGAGTGCTGAGATTAAAGGTTTGTGACATTCTTACATGCCAAAATAAAGAAACCTCATTCCAAGTTTTTTATACACTCATATTACCACTTTGCATCCACAAAACACATGTTCTACACTTTTACCTCTCCTTATTAAATTTATTTCTTGAGACAGGGTTTCTCTGCATAGCCTTTGCTGTCCTGGACTCACTCTGTACACCAGACTGGCCTCAAGAACTCAGAGATACTCCTGCCTCTGCCCTCCTTGAGTCCTGCCAGGCATGTGCCACTACACTGACACCTGGTTTTCTAATTCTTCTTAAACGGTTCTCTTTCTTTCCCTATCCTTATAAACAATTTAGGGTCCACCTAAGAAAAACACTATCTTTTTCTTTTAACCTTCCAATACGCTCTCCTGTCTGACCCCTAGCCAGGCCTTTACTTTCTCCTTTATTTTCAACTGCCTGTTCACCCCACCCACTTATACAATCTAGAGCTCATGAGGAAAAACATAAAATACTTGTTCATGTGAAATCTGGTTTGTTTTGTTGAACATGTTGAGCTACACTTGCATTCACTTCTCTGTAAATGACATAATTCACTCTTCTTTAAGGCCAAGTAACATTCCATTGTGTTACACAAGATCTTTATTGATTTATGTGTAAATGAGCGATATGGGTTGATTACTTATCTTGGCTATTGTGAATACTGTTAAATAAACATCAATGTCCATGTTTCTGTGCTGGCTTAAATCTCTTCAGATACACACCCAGGAATGGAACAGCTGAATCCTATAGTAGTTCTATTTTTAGTTTTTTGAAAAACTTGCATATTGATTTTCATATTGGTTGAGTTAATTTACCAGTTATGTATAAGGATTTTTAAACTGGAATTTGTTGGTTTTCCTGGTGAGAACCATGGTAGGGTGATATGAAACCTCAATATGAAAAAAAGTATACTGTGGATTATGCTTATTAGAAACAAGCATCTCAAGAAAGGAAGCTAAGAAATAATTGCTACTACTGCTTCCTACTAAGAAAAACTGATGACTAGGAGGTGTGGGAGAGACCTTAATTAAATATTTAAGTGAAGGTGGGCGCAGTGGCCACAACTGTATTCGAAGCACTCAGGGAGGCAGAGGCAGGTAGATCTCTCTAAGATCGAGGCCAGCCTGGTCTACAAAGAAAAGACCAGGACAGCCAAGACTACAAAGAGAAACCCTATTTTGAAAAACTTAAATACATAAATATTGAAATAAGACAGAAAACAAATGTCAGTATTTCCATATCTTCTTCTTTACACTTCTCTGTTGCACTTACATTTTTTAGAAATGTCATTCAGCACAGCGGGAGCAGCCACTTTGTTATCCCATAATTCAGCTGTTAGAGAACCATGTGACTGTGGAGTCTGGATGGATTTCCCAGGAGCTACATAATCAGTGCCATTAGATGCTTGAGCTGAAGGTAATCTAATGGAAGGCGGTGGCTGCTTTGAAGATGGTACTGAAGGTGTAAGTGGAGTTTGGACTGGTTTTGGGGTCTGCATCTGCGTTTGTCCTGATGCAGCTGGGGTTGGGGCAGTGACTGCAGCTGAGGCTGGGGCAAGAGGAATGGAGGCTGTTGGCGCTGAGGCTGGGGTAGCTGGTGTGGAAATAGTTGGCACGGCTGGAGCTGAGACTATTGGGGTTGGAGAAGAAACTGAAGCTGGCACTAGAGCTGAAGCAAGGATAGGAATTGAAGCCGTGGCGAGAATGGGGACAGAGGCTGTTGTTGAGACGGAGGCAAGCATAGGAGTCGGAGCTGGGACTGAGGTTTGGGATGAAGAGGAGGTTGTGACTGAAGATGAAGTGCACACAGGAGCTGAGGCTGAGGTTGCAACTGGAGCTGGGGTCGAAGCTGGAACTAGAGCCGTGGCTGATGCCAGGATGGGAACTGGAGCTGGGGTGGAGGCAGGAACTGGAGCTGCTGCGGATGTTAAGACTGGAGCTGAGGAAGAGACAGGAACTGGTGCCGTGGCCGAAGCTTGCACTTGCTGAGTCCCAGTGGCTTGTTTTTTGGCAAACCTTGGAGGAAGCTTAGAAGTCTGACTCCTTCCTTTCTCATTTATATTTTTTTTGCTCCACACCTTAAAAAAAGACAGATCATCTATTCTGTCAAATAATATACCTAAAGAAACAGTACACATACACAATTTCTACTTCCTACTGTTTCTAGAACTTAGCTAATTCAGTTTTCCAAACTGGATACTGCCAGTGTACTAATGAGATAACAAACTACACAAAGTCAAGATTATATGCAGAAAAAGCACAAATACAATTTTATACGCATACAGGCTTACTCCTGCCTCTAAAATCTGAAATAAATTTGACTGCCCCCAACAATAATTTCTGGATCAGGGCACTTGTGTTCATTCAATTTTTAAGATAATTTAAGACAAAGTGAATTCTGCCACAGAACAAATTAGTACTATATAATTGTTGAATAAGAGAAAAGATGCTGTGTTTTAAGAAAAATAGTAAGCAATAGTGATTATCTCATTTTACAATGACCTACTCTCTAGGTAAGAGTTCCCAGGTGTGAAGGTAATCACCCAACTCTTTAGTTAAACACAGATGACTTTAGAATATAAAGCAGCCTTGGTAACTAGCTAACATGCTCTGAACAACAGCACACAGATTAGCAGCAACGGTGAGTTTTGCACCTGTACGACTTGTTCTTCCTTCTTTCGGCGTTCCTCGTCCTGTAACCGCTTTTGCTGCTTTTTAGATACAACTTCAGTAAAGCCATCGTCATTCAGATTGGACTGGGGGTCTTCAACCACAGTTACTTCAGGATGATCATCGATGATAACAACACCTGCAGGTGTAGGAAAAGATTTCTTATAATTTTAGGGCATAACTTATTTCCTACCATGTAGGAGGGTCCATAACAGACTTGCAAATTTCAAAGTTATTTCACATTTATGACCCCTACATAAAAAACAAAACAAAACCCTAAAACTAAAAGCTTTGAATGACAGACCCTGTTTGATTTTGAAATAGGGTCTCATGTAGACCCCATTAGCCTCAAACTCAGATAGCTGAGGTTGGCCCTGAACGCCAGATCATTCTGCCTCTTCCTGCCAAGTGCTGGATTATAGCTATGTGGCACCATTCGCAATATAACTTTTTCTTCCTTATAATGTGTAACAGACACAGGCATGCTAATTCATGCTCTTGCTCTCTCATTTTTTAAAAAAGCAAACCAAAAATACGGCATGTCTTCTCAGCCTCAGAACAATGTAATATACTGGCTGTTTTATGTAGAATGCCTAGCAGCTCCCTGGCCCTCTTCACTAGATACAAGCAGTACCTTACCCCCAGTTCTGACAACTAAAACGGACTGACAAATGTCCCACAGAGTGGAAAAATCACCCATACTGAGAATCACTGTTATAAATAATCCACTAAAAATTCCTAAGCATGCAATTAAGATCAGTTATTTCTCACTTCCCCCCAAGTGAGTTACAAACACTCAAATTCATGTTAAATAGATTTGTTCAATAAGAATTTTCATTCCTATCAAATTTCCTAGTGAGGCAAATAGTCAAGGACCACACTTTGAGAACCACTGGCCTAGAAATAAGAAAGGTCAGTTTTATTAGCTTTGGTTTCATCTGAATGGATGACAAATCATATACTATTCAAAAGTAAAATCATCTAGCTTGAGAATATTTTATTATTGCTTGTTATCCATCATCTCTCATACTTGTTCACTTTGTAGCTTTCTTAATTTACCTACAATAACACTTTCTCCTGTTATTATCTGCTTGTATTACTGAGTTGACTTTCTTTTAAAAAGTAATGTTCAGAATTGCTTCAGTTCTACCTCAAGATCCTTACTTCATGTTTTTCTGTGTTTTCTCAAGTGTACTTTGTAATTTTATTGGATTGATCAATTTTAACCCCCTCCCCATGAAGAACAGTGAAACCTTCCTAGGGTATCATCAATAAAAAATGATTTGAAAAACAGCATTCTATATGTTATGTACCAATGTTCATAACATGCTAATGGCTGGCATTACTTTAGTTTAAATCAACTTAGTATTTCACAGTCAGCCTCTATGTCTAACATAAATACACAATGTTCTCCGTCCTTATGTTTTCATAGTATCTGCTTAAATTTACCAAGAAGTAAAAGAAAAGAATCTGTAGCATACTTGCATAGTTGTTGAGATCAAACTGTGACAGAGCATCTACTTTCTCTTTTGGTTTTTTAGGACCTGGTTTGGTGTCATCTTTCTTCTTCCCAGTAGCATCCTTGCAGTTCTTTTGTCCTGCACCATTAGATGTGCCTTCCTGGTGGTGTGCAAGGTTACCACTGACAGGGTCAACACCAGCTGTGCCTGAGGACTGGTCATCAAATGGCCTAAAAAATAATTTAAGATGATTTTTACATACTCCAACAAAAGAAAAACACTCTTCCTGGCAGTTTGTAAAGGCACATGTAAGACACAACAGCACTAAGAAAGACCCAGTTGGTATCAGCAGCCTCTGAAGGTATAGCCTCAAAGACTAAAGCTAATGCTCTCAACACAGCAAGCCAGTTCTTTCACATTATCCCCAACAATTAAATTCTAGAATTCTAATTATCCCCAGAAGGTAACTGTGTGCATTTGCCCAACATTTTATAAATGAGCTACAACATGGATATGGCAAAAGAACTTCTGTAATCAAATCATGACTGGATTTGATCGTAAGTGGAGAATATACAAAAATGATTTGAAAAACAGCATTCTATATGTTTAAGAAGTTTAATCAGATTTATATATAAATGTAAACATATTATAAACAGCTTTAACATGAAAACTCACTTTATAAGCCAAATATATTCCTGGTTTTTGTTCCCTAACGTAACAATTCCCACGTTTATTTTTAAAAGAAATTCCCAAGTGAAACATAACATAAAAAGGGGCTCTGTGATAAATTTTCATATCCGTCTAAACAATTTCTCAAGATAAAAGATTACTAATACATGACATAACTCCCAACATTTGAAGAATGAATTTATTTCTTCCAAATGGGTCCTCCCAAACTCTGCTGCAACTACAAGCATCACTGGTATTTCTGCAAGTTTAAAGTTGCTGTTACACACACACACACACACACACACACACACACACACACACACACACACCCCACACCACACCACACAAAAATCTGATCAAGATTTTAAGAATTATTACTTGAAATTCTAATAGTTCAGTCTAGTCAATTATTTTGGCTTTTGTTGTTATCCTACTCACTCCAACATTCAAAGTTAAATTTACACCTGTGAGTTGAGCAGGTACTCAGAAAACATATTTGGTCCACTACTCTGGAATTTTAACTGAAAATCCTAACTATATGCAACCAAGAAACTGAGGTTAGTAGCAAATTCCTAAATAATGTTTGTTTTTATTTTATGTGTATAGGTTTTTTGCGTGGATTTATGTCTATACCCATGTGTGGACTGCCCAGAGAGGCTAGAAGAGGGCCTTGGATCCTGTAAAGCTGGAATTGAGACGGTTGTTCAACTCCCTAAAACTGGGGTTAAAGAGGGTAGTTAGCAGCTATATGGGTCCTGGGACTCAAACCCAGGTCCTCTGGCAGAGCAGTCAGTGCTCTCAACAACTAAGCCATCACTCCACCCCAATAAGTATCTGACACTTTTGTCTAATGCTTACTATGTACAATATGCTACAATATCCCATACTCTGGCTTTGTTTACATTATATAAAGCTTCCATTTTTACAATGAATCTGTCAAAGATCTGAACAAAGCCATTTTGTCTTTACTGAAGCTAATATTAACATTATAACCAACATTTTAGTATTTAAAAAAAGAGCAATCTTATCATAGTTTATTAAATTTTCCTTCTTTTTGGAGGTTTGGGAGAGGTTGTCTTTGAACCATCTAGCCAAGGATAACCTTAAATTTCTGATCCTACCTTTATCTTCCCAAATGCTGAGATGACAGGTATGCATCATACCTAGTTTTATGCAGTGGTAGGTAAAACATTTCTACCTATTAAGCTACTACACCCTCAGACACTGAAACTCTTTAAAATGAATTAATATCCATTGTCAGCGGACTCACATTGGCCACTAGACCCCTGGTGGGTAGACAGACTTTCTAGGTTACTTAAATAACTCCAGAAGGGAATCTAATTTACGGTGACAACTCAAAAAGGACGTCTGAGCGAATAGGATAGAGTGCCAGAGTATGTGGCTCTAACATATTCAAGTCTTAAAACACACCCAGAGAAACCTAGCTCCTCATTAGGATCAAGAGCACTTGTCAAGCGCAGAAGCTGTATGTTCTTTTCTGGAAGTACAGGTATGTCTACAGCTACATACATTGTTCCTAAGACAACCCTTTTAGAAGATGTGACTTAGCATTGAAGGTTCCTCAGACACATTAAATTCTAACTCACAAATACACTTTGAGAACAAGGTCTATTATCTAGATAGATTAGCACCTTGTGTCCCATCTTTAAAGGAACACGTTTTATATCTAAATCACAGCACTCAGCTGGGTGGTGGTGGCACACACCTTTAATCCCAGTACTTGGGGCACCAAGGCAGGTGGATCTCATGAGTTTGAGGCCAGAGTAAGTTCCCGGAGAGCCAAGGTTACACAGAGAAACCCTGTCCTGAAAAACCAAAATCAACCAGCCAACCACCACCAACAGTACTTACCCTCTCTTTCCACTTTTTGATGGTGGGCCATTTCTTCTTTCATTCCTAGGACCTGAGAAATTTCTTCCTGATTTGGGTGGACCATTATTGCCACGGCGATTCTGGCGATCTACTCCAGGTCTCTGACTAGAAAAACTTCTCTTTGCTATTTCCCTTTTTGGAGGCAAAATATTTTCTCCAGCCTTTACAACTACTTGCGAATTCACATCAGCAGTTTTTTTTTCATCCCTCTCACGCCTCTCATTAAAATCACTACTTTCAGATGCTGTTTCCCATTCTTCATTTGCTTGATCTGAAGAATTCTGGTTAGACAAATCTGGTGTCTTATTTCCAGAAATGTCCCCAGGCGGATTAACTGGTTCTTGAACGAGATTACTAACTGTGCCATTTGTGGGTGCCAACACCTCATTTGTCTTTGAAGCAGCCTCTTTCTCTCTCAGCCTTCTAAATCGAGGCGGCTTATCTTGCCTTGGTGGTCGGGTAGGACGTTGCCTTCGGGGCCTCTCTCTAGCTGGGTCAAATTTTCGCTCAAATTTTTGAGGTCGTTTATCTACTGGTATAGGCAAAAACTGCTCATGTCTTCTTTGCGGCTCTCCATCTTCAGGTTTAGGAGGTTCTGCCTGCCTTGAGTTCCACTGATTGTCCCGATAAGTAGGTCTTCTTAAGGTGGCAGGGCGTGATGGTCGGCCTCCAGGATCCCTTCCTCCTCGTCTGAATGTCCCTCCTCTGCCTCGCCTTGTAGGCTCCCCTTTCGGAAGGAAACCTGGCTTAGATTTATCCTCATCTCTTATGTAAGGTTTTTCTAATGGCCTATTATCTATTCGAACGTGATTCTCAGGCTTAAAAGACTGGGGCTTGATAGGTTTTCTGTTTTCAGACCGCTCTTCTCTTTTGGGAAGTTTGCCTTTGCTTAAACTATCCTTGTCACTTGCACTTTCATGAACTTCACTGTCTGTGTCAGTCTCTGAACCCCTCTGTCGCCTTCTTTTGGGAACAACCTCAAAATCAGAACTCTCACTTCGTGTTTCACTTTCTTCTCGTTGTCTGAGAGGTCCTGAAGGCACATGCTCGGTTCTTGGCTTGTTGTCTCTGTACTGAGGATATTCACGAGCGTGTCCTCTACCACCTCTGCCACGACCCCCATAAGAGCCTCTATAGCTTCGACCTCTGGAGTAATATTCGCCTCTGCCTCTGCCTCTGTATCCTTGGTCTGGAAACCAATCTCTATCTCTAGCTTCTTTCCAATAGGTCCTAGCAGGTAAAGGAGTTTCTTTTTTAACTGCTGGTCTAGAATCTGGGCGAGGTCTTTCTACCACAACATCTTTGTTAATGACTTTCTCAGGCTGCTTCTCTTCCTTGACTGTTGGTGCTGCAACACTTTGCTGGTTTACAGTTTTAACTGCAGGCTCCACTTGGACACTATTTACAGGTTCCAAAGGCCTCTCAGTGTCTTGAGTTGGCTTCTGAGCCACAGCTGATGCTTCTGCTGATAGTAATTTCTCTGGTTCTGGCTGTACTGGTGGTGAAATCAATGACTGTGGCTGAACTGGTGCTGGAGGTGGTAGAGGAAGAGGAAGGTCTTTCTTTTCAGTTTTTTCTGCTTTAACAACTTTTTCAGTGACCTTTTCAACCTTTTCACCTTCCTTCTCCTTCCTCTGCTCCCGCTCCTCTTTCATATCTCTAAGAACAGGTTTTTTAATGGGACCTGACCGTCTCACAGGCCTGTCATTACCTTCTTCTCTTCTGTTGGAACTTGGTCTTGGACCCCAGCGAGTCTCTGATTTAGATTTATAGACTTTCTCTGGTTTAGGTACTTCAGAAGATCGCAGAAAGCCATCTTTCCTTGGCTTCTCCTCTGGCTTTTCTACAGTTTCTTTAGAATCTACACATCTGCCGGTAACCTTAGGTATGTTGACAAATGGCTCATTTCTTTGCTCCTCTGCCTTTTGAGCATGGTTAGATCCATGAGAAACACTTCTTTTTCGGGCAGGTTGACTTTCTAGTGCCGAGATCCGCTCTTCTGTAGGAGTAGGTAAGCTCTTTTGATCAACTACATCAAAACAAGCAGACTGGTTACTTGTATCAGCATGGTGAGGTCGTACATCTTCCACTGATCTGCTTAAAAACTTTTGACCTTCTGCTTCAGTTGAGTCTCTAGCAACATCTGCTTTGGAATGAGTCTCCAGCTGACTATGTTCTACAGGGTAAGCAGCAGTAATCTGCTCGTGATCCAATGCAGCTTCAGGCCTGTGATGAGAAACCAAAAAAACGGTAAGAACATACAAACAATCTTTTGCATGTGTATCTATACCCCACCACTGAAGTATTACTCCCCAATCCTCCAATTTTAAATTATAAAGCATAAAATATAAAATAATGAACCGCAAATATAAAAAGCACTGATATTCCCAAATAACAAAACTCAGCAAGGAGAGGAACACAGCACATTTATATAGTTGAGTGAATGAAGAAAACCTGGTACACAATGTTATTAACGGACTAATAAGAAAATACAACTGTTAAACACCGTAACACTGTCTGAGCTAGTAGCAAAGGTACCAACTGTACAATTCCATTTAAATGGTACATGTAATCAAACGCATTCAAGTAGAATATAGAAGGATTACTAGAAGGTTCAAGGTAGTTTGAAATGTAGAGTTGCTGCTCTAAATAACAGTAAAATTTCAGCCATGCAATACGAAGCTCTATAGCTCAATTAACAAAAAAAAAAAAGTTTGGACCACAAAGATATGAACTTGTAGTGCACCAATTAATTTGCAAAACTAATATACTAGAGCAAATCTATCTATTCTAGTTAATTACACATAATTAGAAAATATAATCCTTAAAATACATCCTGTAAAAGAAACTCTAACCCTCTGGCTACTGATTATTAAGAGTCACTAATCAACTATCCATTACAAATTATCATTTCTCTTTAAACTGTGGTCTTACATAATTTCTCTAACGACTGCAACTGTCTAGCATTTCTCACCACTAGAAGAATTTTTTTTTTTTTAAGCCCACTGGCCAGACTATGTAAGAAAGCAAATAATTCTGTTTTTACATACAACGTACTGTAGAGAGTTGCTGTGTTAAAACATCTACTACTAGGTTCAAGCACCTAAGTCAGTGCAAAAAAAGTAGTTTACAACTGATTTACAAGTAATTTGCCCTTGTTGATTTTTTTAAAAAGACACAAGAAAAAGAATATGCACAAAGATAAAACAAAGCACACCAGATTCATGGCTCAGTCTCTTAAATCAGAATGATCTTTAAAAAGAAAATGTTAATTTTTTTCGGGTCTTTGTGAGTGTGTGCTGATAGAGGGTAGTAAGAGCTGGTGTTATGGTACATCTGTGGAGTTGGTTCTCTCTTTCTACCATATGGGTAGAAGGCATCAAATATCAAACTCTGGTCATCAGGCTTAATGGCAGATACCCTTGCCCATAAGCTATCCTGTTGGCCCTCATAATGATCTTTAGGGATACAATATTCTACTAATGTTTTATTGAGTTAAGTAACTTATTACCTTGCATCCCCAGGTTCTTCAGCTGCCTTGGGAGTAGCTGCCTGCTGAGGCTCAGCATGATAGGGATCTGAACCCCACATCATTCGAGGTTCAGAAAGTGAAATACCGTGATCTCTTGCAGATCGAGCTATATGCTCAAATGACTCAGAACTATTCGGTGACCCTTCCATCTGGTCTCTTCTGATTAATGGTTTGGGAGGAATCATCCCTGTAAAAAAAGTTCACACATACAAGAAGAGAATTATGTAAAGTGAAAGAAACAAAACCATTAATATATGCAAACCTACCGCTATTAAGAACAAAACTGGAGGGAACGGGAACTCCACAAGCAGAGCAACAGAACAAGATAATTTGAACACAGGGAACTTCCCAGAGACTCATACTCCAACCAAGGACTATTTGTGGAGATGACCTGGAACCCCTGCACAGGTGTAGCCCATGGCAGTTCAGTGTCCAAGTGGGTTCCATAGTAATGGGAAGAGGGACTGCCTCTGACATAATCTGATTGGCCTGCTCGTTGATCACTTCCCCCTGAGGGGGGAGCAGCCTTACCAGGCCACAGTAGAGGACAATGCAGCCACTTTTGATGAGAACTGATAGACTAAGATCAGAAAGAAGGAGAGGAGGACCTCCCCTATCAGTGGACTTGGGGAGTGGCATGCATACAGAAAGGGGAGGGAGGGTGGGATCAGGAGGGGAGGAGGGAGGGGCTTATGGGGGGATACAAAATGAATAAAGTGTAATTAATAAAAAAAAATAAAAGATTAAAAAAAAAAAAAGAACAAAACCAAGGGGAAAGGGAATATGACAGGGGTCCACTTTATTAAAAAAAAGTATACATATTAAAAACAGTTAACAGAAAAAGAGAGATCAGAATCATGCCAATAAGGCTAACTAAGCTTTGGGAAAAATTATTTCTTACAGCAAATTTTATTCATTTTATCTTCATAATATCCTATTAAAATCTGTAACTCAGTATCCAAATAGTGAGATTTAAGAACAAAAATACAAACCAACCAACCCACCCTTTAAGACAACCCTGAATTCTGTGGCCAGAGACTTTTGGGTCCTGGGATTATGGACACATGCCACCATGCTCTGAATTAGGATATGACTTGTGAAGAGCCTTTTAATCAGTCCTAAATCTTCCACAGTATTATTTTGATAATAGATTCTAAATGAATCCCCCAGATAGCTAACTTAATTACTTTTTGGCTAACCTATAAAGAAAAAAATCCGATTGCTAGGATGACAAATGATAGGCAAAGAAAAAGGAAGGAATACATATAGAGATAAAATTCAAATGTTGAAATATTTGGCAGAGTGAGAATACTAGTAAGATTTTACCAAGAATAACTTCCATCTCAAAAATTAAAATCTCTAAAACAGAAAACAAGCTAGTACTTTGGTCTCGTCAGACAGCTGGCATAAATGTCTACACTAAAAGCTTTAATTTCATGACAAAGACCTAGCCTAGGAATCCTACTGAAGTTATTATCCAATTTTCTGCTATTGAGGAAATTATGATAAAAAGGGGGCGACAAGACAAGAAAACCCTTAAAAACTGAAGTAAGCCATAACTCAGTCACTACCAACATACCAGGATGAATAGGTGGAATATCCATAGCAGGCCTTCCAGATATCATCCGAGGATCCATATAGGACTGCATCATCAGCCACCTTGGATCAAAACCCATAGAAGCCAAATGTTGAGGGTGGGGTTGCATTGGCTGGTAAAGAGGCCTGTGTGGGGGAGGAGGGACTGAACCATTAGATGGCTGTGAAGGAACAGTCTGTGGAAGTACACCTTGCTGCTGTTGCTGCTGCTGCTGCCACTGCTGCTGTTTCATTTGTTCCTGGAAAATCAAAATCAAGCTTGTTGAAATTTCTATTCTATGATCAATTAGAGGGATATTTAAAGATAAACAGAATAAGTATAGAGTTGGCATAAGACCAATCAAGTCATAATACTTTCTTATAGTTGACATGGGCAACTCAGTATTTCCTAGAAGTGGAAGATGTGTTTATGACTAAAGCTTCATATTAAAAATAATAATAAAACAAGACATGACAGAGAAAGTCACAAGTGCATTAAAAGAAAAAGATAAGTTTCGATCATTTCATGTTTTACATTTTACTAAATTATTAGAGTACTGAATGATAAGTATTTTCAATCACACATATGAGGTGAAGTATTTCTGGTTGCAGTATTACCTGTTGCCGCTGAAATCGTGGTGGCAATGATTTCTGAAACTGTTTGAAGTAACCAGGTAATACAGCAGGTCTGGGTTGAGACCCTGATTCAAGTTCTGCTTCCTGTACCACTTGTGTGGTTTCCTTTTCACTGCGATTGCTGTCCTGTCTAGTGAAAACTGGTTCCTCTTCTGTTCAAAAAAATTGTGAAAGATATTCCTATCAAACATGGTTTTTTAATGTGATAAAATACAATATACTTTAAAGAGGAAAACGTCTATAACACCCTAAATCTTCATTTTGTAACCTAATATTAAAGACCACAAAAAAACAGATCACTAGATTATCAAAACAGATTCTCATAAAGTGGGACCCTTAAAAAGATCACAGATCCAAATCCTTCATTTACACAAAAATGTGATAGTATTAAGACATTCATTTATTTCAATAAATATTAATTTAATACTATGTATTTACAAGTTATGATCTATAAAAAATCCAAGTGATCTATGTATATTAGAAAAAAGCAGACAAGAGTAAAGTATGTTAGCATACTCAGAAGATAAGAGATTTCTGAGTTTGAGGCCAGCCTAGTATACACAGCAATTTCCAGGCCAGCCAGGGTCACATGGTGAGACCCTGTTAAAACAAAAACCAATGCATCTAAAAAGCTACGAAGAACTCAGAGTGATCACTAGCTATGCTGAAACAAATCTATTCACAAGGGGGACAATCATTCCTACTAAATATCAGAGATACAGGTTTTTATCCCCCCCCCCAAAAAAAACCAGTTCTATGTTAGAGAATGCCACATCACAAATATTTGCAAGGACCTGCTTCCAATCTCCATCAATACCAAATAAAGTAGAATAAATAAATTTAAATATAAAATGTGGACAGGGTATCATACCTTTATTAGAGTTGTTTTCACTTTCTTGTTTCTCTGTCAAAGGCTCTAAAATGGGCTCTTGGGGTTCAACCGTTTCTTCTTTCTCGTTTTCTTTTACCTCACCCTCTTTTTCCTGTTCTTTCAACCTCTGTAGTTCTTGTTCCTTTTCTCTCTGTTGTTCTAACTCTTTCTCTTGCTGTCTTTCTCTTGCCTTCTCCAATTCTTTCTGTTTTTCTTGCTCTTTCTCAAGCTCTCGCTCCCTCTCACGTTCCTGTTCTTTTTCTTTTTCAAGTTCTTTCTCCCGTTCCCGTTCCTTCTCTCTCTCCCTTTCTCTAAGCTCCTCTGGAGATGGCTGCTTTTCTATGATACCAAGCTTTTCATCCAGCTGTTTCAATTTCTCTGCACACGCTGCCTTCCTTTGTTCCTCCATTCTTCGCTCTTCCTCCTCGCGGCGCTTACGAGCGCGCTCCACTGCTGCAGATATTTCAGACTGTTGTTTTCGTCTTTGTTTCCATATTTCATCAGCATCAGGTACTGGAGGCTTTGAGGGAAAAGGGCCTTGTCTTCCAGGTACTTGCCGATCTGGAGGTGGGGGATGCTGAAGAGCATGAGAACAAATAAAGACAAGAATTCGGTTTTTGAGATAATTTGTTTTATATCTATTTGTGTGTGCACTTGTGGAGACTGGAGAACAACCTGTAGAAGTCAGCTCTCTTATTATTCTATTGTATAGACTCTCCAGAGTGAACTCAGGTTGTCAAGCGTGGCAGTAAGCACCCTTACCTACTGAGCCATCCATCTCATCAGCCTAGTAACTTTTTGTGAGCAATACTGGATACCATTAAACATGGGGAAACGGCAAGAAGGGAAGAAAGGAAATTAAAAAAAAAAAAAAAGAGAAATTCTCCAGCCAAAGCATGCACATTAAATGAAAGGAAATAGGGCCAGCAAGAGAGATACGGAGGTTAAAGGCATCTGCTGCCAAATCTTAAGAACCCAAGTTTAACCATAAGTCCCACATTATAGAAGAAGAGAATGAACATTCCAAACTTGAACTTTGACCTCTACCATGTGCTCAAAACTCAAGAAATTAAAAACAAAATAAACAAGAAGAAATAGCATCTAATAACCTACCAAATTAAAAGGAGAAAAATTAATTAGGTCATTACATACTTAGTAAAGAAATCTCCATTCATTGTGTTACACATTTACTGTTCACTCAGTTTATGCTAAGATAAAAAACACAATGAATTTCAAAATATTTATTCAGAGATAAGAGAAACTTAAGCGTATACTTTAATAGCAGCTTGCAGACAAAATGCCTTAGAAGGGGAATAGCACAAGGAGAAAGAAAGGCCTAACTAAATATGTAAAACAACAGCACACAAGCAGCAAAAACATGAACAAGCAAGTAGAAGTGAGAGAAACAAGAAACAAGATGGAAAAGATGGCTGCCAAAGAAAGTGCCCTAAAGAAAAAGAAAAATTCAAAATTTAGGTCTCCAAATTTGCAACCGTATCCAGAAGAGTTAGAGGATCATGTAAGTGATAGAATTTTCATTATTCATTACTGATTTCAAATGATGACTAAAAGTTTAAAAAGACTGCTGAAAGCTACTAAAGAATGAGAAAATAGAGACGAACGGTTAAGCCATGAAGAAACAAAATAAAACCCAAGATTTCGAATATACAGAAACAAAGTTAACTGAAAAAGATTGAAATTCATATACAGTTTCAAAAAAGGGAAAAAATAATGGCACAGTGAAAATAGTTAAAAAGTGAATGTGTACCACTTTATTTAGATATCATCAAACTCTTTTCATGGCCTTATCTACAGCTCAGAGACAGGCTGATAAGGTAGAAATAATTTCATAAAAGGCTATGATATACACAAGAAACTTGTTTCCATCACTCTTCTGCTCTCACCCATGACCTTCAACTACCTTAACCCTAACAATGTTTTGCCTTTCCTAGAGTTTCACTGAAACAGAAAATGTTGTATCTTTTGTGCTATTTTCTTTGGCTCACTGTTAAAGAGTCTGGAGGTTATTTTGTGGTAGCTTATACTATTTCACTGCTGTTTAGGATTCCATTACAGGAACAGGAAACTACGACAGATGTGTATCCTGAGTTGCTCGTCGTATTCAAACTAAATATAAAAGCTATAAATGTACAAGTCTGTATATTTTCACTACTCTGGAATAAACAGCCAGTGATGACACTCTCAAGTCATGTTTCCTTTAAGAAGCTACCAAGTTGCCTTCCTACACTGTTCATAAGGTTTGCCAGATTCCAAAGAGCTGTTCAAGTGTGCAGCCTATCCTATATCCGCATGGGTGCACAGGGAAAATATCACTGTGATTTACATTACCATGGTTATTAAAGATACTGAAGACCTGTCCATGTGCTTATTGACCATTTATGTTCTTTGTGAAAGTGTGCATATATGATGTGGCTTTTCTATACACAAACATGCTCATTACTTATGAGCACAGACACATATGCAGTTCATTCTTTGCCCTGCACCTTACTTAAAATAGGTGTCACTGTTGTTCATTACTGTGTACAGCAAAAAACATCTGCTGATTCTCCTGCATGTATGTATTCATATCTTCATGCATGTATACAATTACTTTTCTCCCTGGGCCATCTCTCTGAACCACATTCACATATTTTCCTTTGTGAAGCTAAAATCATTTTGCTGAGCTATGTGCTTTATTAGATTATAAATTTTTCTCTTAACATAGTACAAATCCTTTGTCAGATTAACATTTGGAAATCTAACTTAGAAGAGGGAATGGATGAGAATGTTGTTTATACAGCACTCACAGGAGTGGTAGTGACTCATCGAGCTAAGTTTAAATAACTTACTAAAAGAGTTTTGCTGTGATAAAGAACAAAGAAAGAGAGCATGAGGGAAGAGGATGTATGATGGGTAAGGTTCTATGTAAGCTTGTTTTTCTTAAAACACTGTAGTAAGTGACAGGACTGACTGCAAGGAACAAGTAAAGGGCTTTCCAAGAAGCAAGGGCAGCAGGAAAGAAGACTACAAGTGTGAAAGTGGGTGCTTCCCATTCCTTAATGAGATACACATTGTGCTTGCTTGGTAAGAATGGTAAACTACATGGAAAACACACAGGCCGCAGAGTGAACAATATACAATTGTTTCATGAAAGTTACAAATATTCAGCATCAAAAGGAAGCTAAATAAAACCAAGTACAGCATATGATAATATCTACCTGTTGTGCAAGCAACTTTGGAGGTGGTGGCAAGTGTGAAGATGGTCCACGTTCCTATAATGAAGAACATCGGGCACTGTAAAGTTGCTTTTTACAGACTCACTTTGCCATTTCAGTAAAGTGACAAGAAACCCACTACAAACACTAAGGATTTCCTTTTCCTTTCAAAGACTGCCTGCTTGCTCTTTTTAACTTACTAATGGGCATGTTCTTCCATCTGTTTTGTAACAATTCAAATATATGCCACCTACACAATGATTCCCAATTAAGAATTACAATGACTTTCTTTACTATAAGACCTCTTTCAGTTTGTAATGCAGCTATTGCTAACACCATCTCCACTCATAAATGAGATCAAAATATACCTGTTCCCCACATTTCTCCCCTTTACAATCTTTTCCAGAATAACTCAGGTGTTACGTCTCCATTTTCTTTCTGTAAGATTTCTCTACAAAGACAGTGTATTCCCCTACATGTAAGCACCAAGATTTGTAAAGCATTCAGTAAACAGTAAAACACCTCACTTTATTTTGAGAAAACATCCCTCTACTTTGACCTGACTTGATTACTAAGACAAAAAGTGGAGCTTCAGCTTTGGCTTAATCATTTTAGCTACCACACCAATAATAATTTCACTTTACAGGCAATAAAAACAGCAAAGATTTAGGCTTACTTAAAAACAAGGAAACACACAATCCCAGTCAAGCACTGTGACACATGTGTGACACTTGAGCAGCCCGGGGGGGGGGGGGGGGG
>NW_026596057.1:7445953-7492275 GCF_907164565.1 Psammomys obesus | reverse complement strand
GGTTGTTCGAGCAGGGGGCGGGGGGGGGGGCGGGGGGGGGGGAGGGGGGGGGAGCCAGGAGCCAGGAGGATTTTAAGATTGAGGCCAGCCCACGTGACAGACTTTGTTTCAAAGAAAACAATGCAAAACTACGTACCACCAGCAACCCATACATGCCTGCAAACCACATAACCCCCTTTCAAGTCCCTCCAATTTTGACTGTAAGATCAATTCTTTCAAAGTAATGGTAATGACAAGGATCTGTATAGCTCCAACGAACCTGATTAAATGGAGGTCCCTTCCCATAAGAACTTTTTGCTACTGGAGGCTGAGCAGGTATCTGAGAAGATGATTTAGTGCTGGAAGCTTCATCTACTTCTTTTCGGTTTTCTGTGTTTTCAGGGGTTTTTGAACTTTGGTCCTCACTGAAGAACCAAAATGGAGAAGAAATCAAAGAAACAAAAAAGAATTACAAAAGCTAATGACTAATGTTTTCTGTGTAAAAATGTTTTCTGTATGATTTCAAGGGAAAAAATGTATAAGACAACTAATGATAAAGATTTGTGATGTTAATTCATTTAAATCAATACTACACACAATGTTTCTGTAGTGGCTTGGGGACTAATTAGCTCACATTATCAAAGTATAAAATAAAATAGCAGTACGGCAGCTGCTCAAGCTGGATATTCATCTGTGATGTAAATAAATCTAAAACATTCTTTTTCTGTCCTCTCAAAATATCACCCAAATATAAATAAGTGATATTAAAATATCAATGACTACATTGTAATTTATTCTGGGTCAGTAAGAAAGATAAATTAGCTTATTAAAAAACCTCAACACATCTTGGATATCTTACAGATGATCAATCATGAAACTATAGCATACTATAATGGCATGTCTGAGAAAATTACAATTGGGGCATGTAAAGGCCCGACTTTTTTAAATTTCTTTTCGACACAGGGTTTCTCTGGGTAATCTTGACTGTCCTGGACTCACTTTGTAGACCAGTCTGGCCTTGAACTGACAGAGATCTGCCTGCCTCTTCCTCCCTTAGTGCTGGGATTAAAGTGTGCACCACCACACTCAGCTAAAATCCCAACTTTTTATTATACATTAACCCATATATTCCCATTTCTCTTTTAAGAGTAAAACAGTAAAAAGTTAATAGGCCCATTTTCTAAAGCTCTAATGCTGTTTGCTAAGCTTTTAAGGACTAAGAAAATAAAAATAAATAATAAATGAATAAATAAATAAAGCAAGAATCTAAAGCAATTAAATAGTCTAAAGAAAATAAAGAAATCCTATTTACAAAAACTAAATGTCTATGAATGAAGCATCTTTGCACAAACAGCTCATGTTCTGTCAACAAAATTATACTGTCAATAGCAAAAATGTCACAAGTTACCTGCTGTTCTCTTTAGGACTACTACTCCCTTGTTCATCATCATCACTGAAATTCAGCTGTTCTGTATAATCTACTTCCATCTGAGCACCTGAGAAAAGAATGAAAACTTAGATGGACCTCAAAAAACACCAACCGTACCATTTTAAAATGCTTAATAAACTCTACTTCTTACCTGCCCAACCTTCATCAGCTTCAGCATCTAGGTTATCAAATTTATCGAGCTCTTTCAGTTCTGATGCACTAAGGATAGAAGGGCGTTCCGGCTCGGAAGCCCAAGAAGGAGAAGGACCTCTTCCTCGAAGGCCTCTAATGAATAGGAGGGCACAGAAAAAAAAATGTTTTAATTATATTGTGTTGGGAGTATTAAAACATTGGAATTTCACTTCAAATCAACATTAGTGTTTTCTATAGTAAGATATATACTGGCATGACACAACCAAAACCATTAATATATAATTTGTAGCTTAAAAAGTTCAAAATATTTTTTTACTTAGAAATGAGTAATATTTATGATGTTAAAATTCCCACATAAAGCAGAGAAAAGAATGGAGTGACTAACATGGGAGGAAAGGAAAAATAATTATCACTGGTTTTAGGATGCTTTCCTGCTTTCAGAATTTTATGAAAACTAAATTTTTAAAACACTATTTTAAAATAGTCTTAAAAAACGATTTTAGTTTTCTTTTGCTGTTGTTGTTTTTCCCACACAAGGTTTCTCTGTGTAGCCCTGGTTGTCCTGGAACTCACTACGTAGACCAGGTTAGTCTTGAGTTAGAGATCCACCTGCTTCTGCCTCCCAAATGCTGAGATGAAAGGCCTGCATCAAACTGCCTAACTACTATTTCAATTTTATTTTACAAGAGGTAGCACATTTTTAAACAGCCAACTATACTAAGAACAGAAAAACGAATACTCAATATTCAAAAACATCTCAATAGGCACATATCCCCTGTAGGCTTTGTTTAAGTCTTACTTGTTTGTTTCAGATAAAGAAGGTGGGAACCTCATGGGGCCATGTAGAGGTGGATATGCCATCCTTGGGTACTGCTGAAACATCTGGATGAAGAAAACAAACAAAATCTAGTAATTGATGATACACAATATAAAAGTATGAATGCATGAAGCAATAATATGAATAATTAACTTTGTCTGCTAATATAGATAGACTACACCAATCCTCCTCCCTAACAAACCATATCAATAATGAACCATTTACAGAACAGTGTTTTTGGAAAAACTTTTTTTTTTTTTTTTAAGGAAGAATTTTCACTAGTTGGCCTGGGACTTGCTATAAAAACAGCTTGTTGTGAATTCAAAGATCTGCTTGCCCTAAAGACAAGTGACCTCACACCCCACCTCCAGAAATTCATTAACACAAAAAAGTATTAACTAGGACACAGAAAGAACTTCTGCGTCACATTAAATTTTAGTTTATCTGATGACATGAAAAAGGTAAAAAGCATAAATTCATTACACATGAACCCCAAAAAGCCTTATCCAGGTTGGAATTACTGAGTGTGACAAGTGGATAAACTCAGTGATAAAGAGGAATCACTTCAGATTACAGAAAGGGAAAGATGGCTAAGCTGGTACAGAAAATGGGCTCTCAGTCAAGTTACTGTACAGACAGTAAAAATTAAGGACTGGAAAAAGTCAACACGATCTGTGTAGAATTCAGCTCTCAAGAGTTAAGCTTAAAAATGGGGTGGGGTAATGTTATAAAAACATTAATAACTAGGGGTTCATCTATGATCTGAAAGGGAACAGCCTCACGAAGTACACTTACAGACATATAAGCCTAAAAATGATGTGAATTATGCACTTTAAACACTCTATACATATCCTGAACCAGATTAGATTCTGCTTAAAAAAAAAAAAAAAAACTTACAACAAAACAAAATTTTTTTTCTAGATAAGAAAATTATACTAGAAAAGGACTCAGTATGACTATGCTGTTTTAAAGAGGCTCTTCCTACTAATAGGGCTTAAATGAAGTCAAATTAAACACCAGCTATGTTTGACCAACTATGTATTACGCTTATGTGGCTTATTTGAAGCCTGTCATTAACATTAATTGCAAAAACAATCCCTAAATTCTCACATATCTACTTGTGGTGTTAAAAGGTGTTTGCTTTTGAAAGTTAGTATAACACCTTTTCAAATAGTATCATAGAGGCAGCTGGTGCTGAAACCTTCTCTTCCATTTGCTTTGATCTTTCTTCCAACATCTACACCTGAAAGCTCAAAAATCTAGAAGCACAATTTGAAAATTAGGGAGACCAAACTGAACAGGTAAGTTTATAAAGTTTCTTTTTTAAAATCATACTCTTTCTTAGGATGTTATCCAGGTCAGGGCCTAACACACAAAGAACTGTAACCTTCTATCTTTAGAAAATATTTAACAAGTGATTTCCTCTGCTGTTCTGGAATGGTTGAAACATGGCAGGAAGAAGGAACAAAACACACAACAATTAAACAAATATTTAAACAATGAAACAAACAAAAACAATGAAAGAAAAGAGACTACAATAGAAGTATCCAGCGTTAACAAGATGCCTAAGAAATATGAACTGATCCCAAGGAATCAATTATTGCACTTATCCTAATACCTAATAATCATCTAAAATTTAAGAACTTATTTTTTAATTTTATTTTATCTGTGTTAATGACACTACGTACTTTAACACGTCTTCTTTTAAAATACAACCAAGGGAGGGTGGCGGAATGTCACTCCCAAGGGGAAATAGAATAGACAAAAGTGGATGAAGAGAGGAAAATGGGCAGGAGATGGAATGGAGAAACAAGGGTGGGGATCAGATGTAGGAGGAACAGGGATGGGAGGTGAGAGGGCTGGGAACAAGGGAAACTCTTTGTCAAGGTGGAGGCCTGGGACTGGGCAGGCTTTTGGGAGAATATGGGTGTAACTTGAGCCAAGACTTCTAGCAGGGACACATAAAGACTGAAGTGACCACCTCCTAGCCAGGCAGGCTAGTGGAGGGAGGGGAGCAACAACCCACTGAAAAAAACCTTTGATCCAAAAATTACCCTGCTTACAAGGAGTAGGAAACAAAGATTGAGAGAATGTTCAACCAATAATTGGGCCAACCTAAGACCCACCCCACAATAAGAGCCAGCCCTTGACACTATTAATAATGATTTGCTATGTTTGCAGACAGGAGCCTAACATGACTGTCATTTGCGGGGCTCCACTCACAGCAGATCGAGACAGATATTGGAACTTGCAGCCAAGCATGGGGCAGAGCTCCAGGGTTACTGTGGGAAGTGTTGGGAGAAAGATAGAAGGACCTGGAGGGGACAGGAATCTCACAAGACCAACAAAGACAACTAACCCAGACCCATGGTGGCTTACAGAGACTGAAACATCAACAAAGGAGCACCTGTAGCTATAGGTATATGTATAGGTGGACCTAGGCACACTACAGATTTAAAAACTTACTTAAAATTCAAACACTTCTTTTTTTATTGGCTGTGAACTCCCTTGGGCAACTTAGTAAGCCCCTGAACCTCTTATCATAAAAAGTTTTAAATCTATCTAAAATATATACTAATACAAGTAACTATTAAACTAAAATTTTATTTCCACAATAAATAAAAGTTGTGATATGGCTATTAATATCTGTGCTTCCCTTTGTTTTTTTTAGACAGGGTCTCACTAAGTAGCCCTGGCTGGCCTGGAACTCATGATGTAGATCAGCCTGGCTTCAACTTAGAATGCTCTGCTTGCTTTGCCTCTAAGAAAGAGGAGGGAATTAAAAGGTTACCAAATCTGGCTATACCTGGCTTCTTTATTAACTCATGGCTCTAATGCTGAGTAAGGTGCTATAAACATATTTTGTCTCTATTAATGATAAAACAACCTATATGACTAAGGCATGTGATTTATTTACTTTACTATACTCACAATCAATTTTTAGTTAGATGTTAAAGAGACCAAAGACCTATATTTTCCCCACTCCAATTTTCTTCTTGAATCCCAGAGTACAAAATTCATTTGACTGTATGTTTAGCAATACTCACATATGGAGGCATCATAGCTCTATACTGAGAAGCAAGAGCAGGCTGCTGTCCATTCAGTTTGGCCTGTGGAGGACCACAAGCTATCCTCTTCTCCACCACTTTTAGAATATCATTTTGTTCTGATGTTATAGCTGTGTTTTCATCCTGGCCAAGTTGCTTTTCATCCTGATCAGAGGAAGGTGAGCCAGCAGACTTACCACCATCTCTCCAGCAAGCAACGTCTGGTGTGGAGAACAAATTGGAGTTAAGAAAATATTAGTAACCTAACAATGACACCAACCAGCCTAAGCACCTTTCAAGAAAATGTCATCAACTAAGTAGTAAAGGGGTGGAGGAAAACCCATGTGTGGGGCCTCTAATAATGCCTTTAGGCAGTCTAGAGTTATGGATTCTGAAGAAAGAAAGTTATTATACACTTCTTTGACAACCCATCAAAGGAGTATTAGAATCTCTATGAAGCTTTATCAGTATTTTTGTAGTTGTTCAAAATCATTACTCTCCCTTGGTCTATTGTCAGATAGTCATGTATTTGAGAATTCTAGAGGTTAGGAAAAGTAAGTTGGATGTCTACAACTCAGAAGAACTGATGGAGATGTTTATATCATTTACTTCTAGTCAACTATTACTAGTTATGCAGGCCAAGGTAAGCAGATCCAGTGACATTATCTTGGTTAAATGTTTAACCAAACAAAACCACTCTGGTTTTAAGGAAACCTTGAAACCACAACTATTAAAACTATTAAAAGAGACAGACAAATATCCCCCATTCTAGAAAAAAGTTTTTTTTACATTAGCCTCTATCACTTAATCTGCGGAAGGCACGTCATGAGCTGTACTAGCAAAAGGGGCTGTAAGAATCCTTTAGTCACAACTTCTAACTAGGCCTCTTTTGGATTCCTAGCCTTTAGAAACAGTGGGAGATCATATGTTGGGTTCAGTTTCTTGACTCAAGCTGCCATATTTATTAGGAGGCAATAGGTAACTTTGAGGTCAAAATTTAACCAATTGCAGAAATAGTCAAGCCAACACAATTTCTAATTGATTAGTAATATTATAAATGTTAAATAAAAGTATATGATATAGTTAAGTTGACAGGAAGTAGGCTAAAATGTGAAAAACAATATAACATTAAAAATATGGACCTGTAAAATTTGTCAGAGGAATCTTAAAGCTAAAATATTTGCATATTTCTCAAACATTTCATATTTCTATTTTTAGTTTCTGCTTTATCCTACATATAAAGTATCATTCACTATCTAAAATAATATATTTCTTCATTTTGAGTTCAGAAAGCAAGCAATCATGGGATACAAACAAAAGTTAAAAAAATAGATCTTATACAATGGGAAAAATGTGCTAAAAAACTTATTACTATAGGAAGATCAATATAAGGCTAGGCACAGTAGCATATGACTAGAATCCCAACCTTGGCAGGCTGAGGCAGATGCATGCATGTGATAAGGAGGAAGAAAATGAACAGGGCAAAACCAAAGGTAAAAGAATTACGTATTACTAATGTAGACAATTCCTGAACATCTTACAGATTTTGATTTAGTAAGTTTGATATAATTATACATTTCCAATAAGCTCTATAGTTACAGTGGTACTACTGAGACAAAAATTCTAGTTATAAATGAATACACCAGTCTCTAGAGAGTAGGCAAGTCCTATGTGCAAGAGCACACGAGTGACATCAAAGATAAAACATGCAGAAAGCATTCTCACTTGGTGGGCGTAAACTTGGTCCGGGTCCATAGTTTTCATCATTTCCTTCCTTTTCTTTTTTTTCCTGATCTCCAGCTGCCTGTAGACTGGGAAATTCCTGCTGAAACTGACTATTCACTTGGATTCCTAAAATTTTTTCAAAAACACAATGAGGTAACTTTTATAATGAAGATAATTGAAGCAACCCTCCCAGGATAGAGCTCTTGCTTCTTTCTGATGAATTATTAATTACTCCACATTCTAATGATTGTTTATATCAATAAAATACTAAAATGTACATTAGCCTTTAAAAAATTAATGAACCGCCACGAGGAGACAGAAATCTGAGAGAAACCTGCAGATACACTGTAGAGGCATCAATGAAAAGGACTAGGCAAGTGAGCTGCTACTTTGCTTCTCTTGTATTTTTGACTCCCACCCAAGTCCAACTTCTTCACTAAAAGCATTTAACAACTGGTTTAAATTGGATTACTGAAATGTACTTTCTGACTAGATAACCACCAAGTTCCAAGCAAGACTAAGATGTTTACATTTGATTTACCACTAAATAATTAAGGCCATCTCACTATTCATTTATATACGTGTCCATTTTTACAAGTATTATAGCTACTGTGCTTTATGGACATTCTCTAATTTTTCACAAACCGGAAGTCCTTACTAGGGTATGTGAAAAAAGGTGGGGCATTTAGGGAAATGAATACAGTGTCTATATGTGATATATCTGTATTGATCAAAGTGTTAACGATATAAGCCATGTCTTTTGAGCTGTAACAACTTTTAAAAGGTAGAGGATAACTTACAAACTTTTCTTTAGATCACTCATGACTTTTTTGAAATGTAACTAGCCTAATAAAGTTTAAGGATATGAACATATCTCTTGGCAATGCTTTCTACCTTGGTTTCCTGCATGGCTGTTCAATAACCATCAAACCTAATCAGATCCCCCAACTAATGTCAACTTACCATCTCCTTGCCCACCTTGCTTGTTACTGGCCCATGATTTGGGAGCAGGTGCTACTTCTGGGGGAGCTGCAACCCCAGGTTTGGGCTGTGCTGGTGACACCTCTGGTGCTCTTTAAAAAAATATTAATCCATTATTTCAGATATTACACGTTAAAAAATTTTAAATGCATGTAAATTAAGTATGCTAAGTTTGGCTACAAGTTTATTAATATAAATTATAGATGTATCACTCATAAATGGTTCGCTCCTGCATTATTTCCTTTATAGCTGTGGCTGTTTTCTCCTATTCATCTCTACCTTTGAATAACCTATGAAGATGACAGCTGCTTATTTTTTCATTTTGTTAAAAAAATACTTGATACTAAAAATAACTACCAGTATGCTTCAAAGAAATACATATAAACAGAAGTGTAAGTATAAGCAGACATACAGCTTATGCTGGAATAACTAGGGGCAAAAGCTAGGCAAACTTCAATTTTAGTTGATAGATTCACCACTGCATTACAATTCAAGCATGTAATAGCAATCTGTCTAATCCATTCTCACGAATAAAACAGTTCGCAGTTTTATGCAATCCTTGTAACATGGTAATACTGAATGAAAAGATAATTAAAGAAACTAAAAAATGACAGTACTATTTTTGGTATACCCAACCCCAGCTCACTTGTTATTATAAAATAATTCTAAAACAAACTAAAGCTTTTACAAAGGTGGTCAAATATACCATATAAATTAAGCAGAAATATGGAAATTTGACAAGATTCATGCAAACAAAACAACATAAATCCTATCAACTGCACAATAACTTATTCAAGCTTTTAAAATTACTGTTTAGCCCAACTAATAATCTGGCACATATCTTGACAAATAGAAGACAAAATATTTACTAATGAATGATGACTAAGGCTAACGTAATAGTACCAATTCTTATTTTTCACTTACTTTGTAAATAATGCCTGAGCACCCATGATACACCAAGCAGTTTCTATGCTGGAAACAGAATTCTTAGGCATCTTGGAATTTAGGAAACAGAACCAATTTCTTATTTTTTTTTCTTTTTATTTCTTTCTGAATCAATTCCTACTCCCATTAGAAAGAAAATCCCTGATTTGAAGGGGTGGGAGAGGAGGCAGTATGGTACAGGCTATGTAATATAAGTAAATTTGTTGATTAGCTACTATAGACAATGCCACTAGGCTCAAAGACTGTAAAAGTGTGCATACACATTTATTATATATTTACTTTAATAGCATATATACACATATAACATATAATAACTCTCAGAATTAATCAAGGACCCAGAACGCTGGGTTCTACCCTCATATGAAAGTTTGCAGTAGATGTTAGTTGGGCTTATAGTAGATGTTTTGAGTTAATTTTTCATGTTGTTAAATAATAGTGTTAAGAAAGGTCAAAGATTTTATCATTCTGAGATAGCAGCCATCAGATGAGCATGAAAGAGCAAGCTAACTTGTTTCCATTTGATGAAAGATCTCTCTGAATCTTAACTGTCATATACTAGTTTTATATGCAATAAAGGCTGGATTTTCACCACACAGCAGTTACCGACACAAAAGTTTCCTACAAAGAAAGAAGTATTTTATTCTTTTAACAGATTCTGACTCACTTTTCTTCTTCATGCTGCTCTTGTTTTGATGCCCATCCTGTGCCGTCTTTAGGCACAATATTCACATTAGGGTCATTGCCTTTGTTCTCTGCTTTGAGACTTGGGAGGTTAGCAGGTGGAGGCATCCGCCGTGAAATACCAACTTTTCCAAGACTCTGTAACCCATGTCGAGCTGCAACTAAAAGATCAGTAACATCAATTTTCTTAGAACATCTACTGTATTATCCATCTTATTCAATGGAGTCTCTGAATAGTCCCTAATCTCAAAACAGATCTCTGAAAACTCAGTTTATAAACCTGTAACAAGAAGGTTAAACAAGCCATTCAACAGGTAAGTCATCTTGGGAGCCAAAGCAAGATCTCTCTCAAAAAACAAACAAAACAAAACAAAACAAAACAAAACAAAAAAAAAATCGCACACACACAAAAAAAATTTGCACCAAACCCTGTCCCCCAAACCCCAAATTTCTAAAAATGCAATACTGCAGGCCTCGGGGGCGTATATGTATGTGATGCTAGTTCTGAAACATTTTAAACAATCTATTCAAAGTTAAAATGGTAGCATACAGCTCTAAATACACAATTTGGACAGTGGAGGTAGGGAAACTGCTCTAAGTTGGAGGCTGGCCTGACTACATAGTTTAGTTTAAGCCAGTTAGGTTTACACAACAACAAGATCTTGTCTCAACACCTCCTGACCCCCAACAAACAAAAGAATGTTACAGATATAAATTATGTTCATAGTACTGTAAATATTCCACTTTTCACTATATTATTGGCTCAAGGGACCCAAGTTAAAAGACTTTTTTCCTGTAGCTAAACTTGGGGGGAGGAGGTAAGAAAAGAATGAATGGATCTTTCCATGTTTTTTTTTTTTTTTCTCTTCTCTATAGTCAGAAGAGAGAATATAAAAGTATGTATAAAAGGTTCTGTGAGGGGCTGTAAGTTAGCTCAGAGGTTAAGACCACTGACTGTTCAGTTCTGAGCACACGTTTCACAGCTCACAGCTGTCTGTAACCTCAGCACCAGGGGAATATACCTCTGCAGGCACCTGTACTCATGTCCACATACCCACATGAATACATACACCACACCAACACATAATTAAAAAATAAATCTTCAACATTCTCTAAGTATAAATTTTCAATGGTAAAATATTTAAATTCTTTCCCCCTCTTTTGCCCTGTGTATGTGAACAGATACAAAGGGCAATATAAATGGGCTCTCCCTAGCTTCTAATCAAAAACAGTAGATAAAGTACCATCTGCATTAACAAACCCATAAACACTATAAATTCTACTGGGCCTACTCACCTGTAGTCTTCTGTGTTTCCAAAGACTTTCCTTTGTAAGTATTAAACAAACTGAGTGTTGCATACTTTTTCCCATCCTTTGCTTTTGTGCTCTGGCCTGACTTCTCCGACATTTCGGTGGAAACTCATCGAGTCCAAAACCTCCTGCCACGCCCCTTAAAAGTAGTCTTTATGATACACATAAGAAAAAAAAAAAAAAAGGAAATTTTTAGTATAAGCTGATAAAAAAAAAGCTTACTAAATTCACATTTCCGAAGTGATGAACCTAGTTTACTACTTAATAATGACACATTATTTAACATTATTTAAAGTTTTAAAATGACTGGTCTATCAGTCTACATGGAATTCATCATAGGAAAATAACACCATTTCCTTCAATAGAAAAAAAATCTTAAACAGAAGCTCTAACTTAAAACTCGCTTATTAGTAAAAAGGAGAAAAAGAAATTATTTCTCATACTGCCCTTTCAATTTAAAGAGATAATGTTTGTGTGTTTTCTAGAGGGCCTAGGTAGGGTGGAAACAGGGCAGGGTTTGGCTAATTCCACAACAGAAACTATCAATAGCTTAAAAACCATAGAGTACGAGCATATTAGCTAAGGACAGTACAACTTTCTACACAAACATTTTAAAAACTCATGTCGTATCAGCAACATGCCACACAAGGGTTTTTGTTTGTTTTACAGTTCTGAGGACCTTACACAATATGCTAGGCAAATCAAAACTACATATAACCCCAGTCCTCCAGATATACATTAAATACCAATTTGTCCTTTGAGAGTTTAGGAAAAAGCTATAATCACAAAACTACATATACAATTTGCTACTACCTACCTATCAATCCTCCAGCACCCCCACACACATTCACTTAATTATTCAATGACGATTTTAAAAGGAAAGTATGTATGGCCAAGCATGGGTGCACAAATTTTTAATCCTAGCATTGTGAGGAAGAAACAGGTTCAGGGCCAGCCTGGTCTACATAAAATTCCAGGCCAGCATGGGCCATACAGTGAGACCTAGTTTCAAGAGTTAGGGGTAAGGAGATCTGTATACACTTACACAATCTAACCCACTGGCAAATTTTCATCAATTTCATGATACAGGAAAAAATAGATACAGTGACAAAGAGGAACAAATCTATCAACACTCATTATGAATAGGCATATTTACACAGATTCTCAACTTGTTACCCAGACTATATAATATTAATTATACTAAGTTATACTAATACAGGAGTGAGAAGCTGAGTAGCAATGTTCTATCTTCTCTCTCACCCCAAATTAAAGCCTACT
Organism: Psammomys obesus; assembly: GCF_907164565.1. Classification (NCBI taxonomy): domain Eukaryota; kingdom Metazoa; phylum Chordata; class Mammalia; order Rodentia; family Muridae; genus Psammomys; species Psammomys obesus. The sequence continues at coordinate 7,479,929 of NW_026596057.1, read as the reverse complement.
CTTCCTCCTGTGGGGTATACTTTGTCTTTGACCCATTTCTCATCTCTGCGTATTTTCATCAAAACTCCTGTTGCTTCCAATACTAACTGATCATCCCAAACTAACTACTAACACACCCCACTGCCTAATTATATTTTTCTTTTTGGAGCACACTTTCAACTTCACATAGAATATAGGAATATTTTTGGTTGTGAGCATAGCCTTTATGGCTGAGCCATCTTTCCAGCATAAAAAAATAAGTTGAAAAATTAAACTATGAGAAACAAATACTTACATGTTAACCAGAACTCGACACAAGAAACCCAAATATTAAATCTATGAACAGAATTCACCAAGCAATAAAACAAGTGAGCAAATGTGTTAAAATGCTCAATTCAGGAAGTCAGGCATGGCTGGAACATGCTTGTAATACCTGCATCTAAGAGTAGAAAAAGGAGACTCAGGAGTTCAAAGCCAGCCTGGGATACACAGTGAAACCATGTCTCAGAAACCAAAACACTATATGCCATAATCAAATATAGTTTATTCTTGGGAGCAAGACTGATTAAACACACAACAACTAATCAACTTTAACTTGCAACCAAATCTGATAACTTGAGCTTAATTCTTGGGCACCCCTTACCTGAGGAGGATAGAACTGATTTATAAAATGTGATCTCCACACGTGTGGGCTGTGGTGTACACATGGTGCACCCTCCTTAAATACACAAAAACTTTTAATCCCAGCACGAAGGAGGCAGAGACCTCTGTGAGTTAACCAGCCTGGTTTACAAGTGTGTTCCATGACAGCAAGACCTGTGTAGGGAGATCCTATCTCAAAATAATGGGGGAGGGGCAACTGCCATAGCAAAAAAGAATATGAGAATCAATTTAAATAAGGAAGGAAAATATATGCTCACTCAAATTGAACCACTGATGAGAAAAATTAAAGATGTATTAGTAACAGAATAAATAACTAAATTTCTACAAAACCAAGGAAGGTCCCATATAGGACATCCCCAAGATATCTGGGGTTACGTAGAGGTCTCACAAAATTGCCCAACTGCTAATTTTGAATTCCTGTGCACAAGAGTAGTTGGGACTATAGGAAAGTGCCATCATGCTTGACTGAAAACTATCTGGGAGGGGGCGATACAATTGAAGATCTCTTCCTCCCTTCCTCAAAGATGATACTGTAAGGCAGAGTTGGTGATGGCTTATACCTTTAATGTGCAAGGCAGAGTCAGGTTAATCTCTGAGTTCGAGTCTAGCTTGGTCTAAAGAGGAATTCTAGGACAGCAAGGGTAACACAGAGAAACCCTTTCTCAAAAGAAACCTTGTTTCAAAAAAGGTCCCCCCTCCCCCACTCCAGCCACTGACTATGCAGGTGAAGCACCTTATAACACTCCTGCTCTGGTCAATGGAACATGACCCCCCCCACATAGTCATACATATATAATATGTAAATAATACAATCTATATAACATAATATAATTATTAAATAACAATATAATATATATCCTTGATTAGGTCAAGGATGCAATGACTGAAGACACATGGAAAATTGGCAAAGGCTTCCTTTGGTTGGAAATTGAATGTTGACAGTGTACACATATACAAATCTATAAAATAATACAGAACTGGCAATATGAACATAGAGAGGGCCCAGAAATATAGGACCCAGTAGACATCTCCCAAAGATAAATTTGGCAAAATATAGTGAAAAAGGCAACCCTTGAATAATACTGGTGTTGATATAATTAAATAACAAAATTATTCCCTCACAGATAATCACATTCTTATGTTAATTACTCCATAGCAATATTCACACTGAACTAAAACATGCAAACACTCAAAAGTGTATCGTCAAGGATGAATGGACAGAGAAATTGTGGTGAACACAAACATGGAGATTTTTTAGCCTTAAGAAAGTTGATAGCTAGGCATAGTGGCACAATCCCAGCACTTAGGCAGGCAGAGGCAAGAAGATTGCTATGAGTTAGAGGCCATCTTGATCTACAAAGCCAGGAAAGCCCAGGCTACACAGAGAACAGAGATAGGGCTAAGCAAATCTGTTTTTTAACCGGTCCTTTCTATTTGATTTATTGAGTTTATCAGAAACAAATGTTAGTTATTTCTGCATCAGAGGAGATACATGATATTTCTGCTTTGCTTTGTTAATGTGGTAAGTTACAGTGCTTGAGCTTTGACTGTTGAGCAGAGCAAACCTTGCAATTTGTTTGCATCCTAGGAGTAAAATCCAAGACCAAGGCAAATGCTTTAACACTGAACTATATTCCCACCCCAGTGGTATTTTGTTTGTTGGTTTGTTCTTTGCAATACTAGACTTTTTTTTTAAGATTGACTGATTCATTCATTCATTTCTTTATTTATTCGTGCACAGCAGAAGAGGGAATCAGATTCCATTAAGCCACATCTGGTTGCTGGGAATTGAAACAACCCCCTCCAAAAAAAAAAAAAAAAAAAAAAAAAGGAAAGAAAGAAAGAAAGAAAAAAAAAACTGCTATTGCTACCTGCAATGACACAGATGAACCTTAGGCTGAGGGAGGCCCAAGTGAATGCATATTATCTAACGTGGGCTTGATCAGGCCAAGGACCAAATGCCTCAAGACACATGGAAAATTAGCAAAGGCTTCCTTTGGTTGGAATTTGAATGCTGACATACACAAACTAGCAACTTCAACTCCTTCATCCCAGATGTTTACAATAAGATAGCACCTACCCTACGAGATTAGCTAACTCTCCATCCCCACCCATGGATAAAAGTGATAAGGCTCCAGTTGGTGCCACTCCATTGTGCTAAATGAAATAAGCCAAACAGAAAGAGCAACAGCAGGAAGACTAAAGAACCTCATTTATGTGTGGAAAATTCAATCAACCAATACACAGGAACAGTGAAAAAGTACTTAGAGGAGGTAGTAAAGAGGAAGGGAAGAATTAGGTCAAAAGGAAGAGACTAATTGTGAGAATTACAATTAAAAGGAGAAGACTGTACACTGCACATTTAATAAAAGTCTGGATGTTAGGAAACAGCAAGATCAGGAGCTCAAGGTCATCCAGTTATACAGTGAGCTCCACACCTTAATAGATCCTGGGTGTTAGGTACTTTTAGCACTCCTTCAGATAACAATGGAGATAGAGGTCTACAGCAAATTGCTTAACTTCAGTAGTCATTTAGAGTTTACCCAAACGGTACAATGTACACTTCAAATACATAAAACCCCTGAACTTTAAAAAGGCAAAACAAATACTCCTATAAATTATATAGAAATTCCAAATATAAAGGACTGAGGCTGGAGAGATAGCTCAGAGACTGAGAACACTGGCTGTTCTTCCAAAGATCCTAAGTTCAATTCCCAGCAACCCATGGTGGTTCACAAAAGAACTGTTCCTGAAAGTCACAAAGTACTGGTTTTACATAAAACAAAAGGTGTGTTAAAATGAGTTTTTGTATAGTTCACATTCTGTAAAATGGCTGGGTGCACACCTGTAATCCCAGCACTTGGGGAGGCAGATCTCTGTGAGTTTGAGGCCAAGCTGGTCTACAAAGAAGTCTAGGACAACCAAGGCTACACAGAGAAACCCTGTCTTGCGGAAAAAAATATCTGTAAAATGTCTTTCTGAATATATACCCACCAACAGTTCTTCCCAGATAAAACACAGGAAAATACAGTGGATGCACTTTCTTAAGTTAAAAAGTAAACAAAGGATCCACCTCTCAGAATACTGGAATAATGAAGATCTTGCTCTCAGGAGCCACAAGTCACTCTTGATTTTGTTTTATATTACCTACTATGGTGGGAGTAGATGAAATGTTGTTATAAATATGACAGTTAACAATGAGATCAAAGGTAAGGGCAAACTACATAGTGTTACAAATATAATGTCTTTGTTGTTTCAAGACAGGGTCTCCCTATACAGTTCTGGTTGTCAGAACAGGCTAACACTGAAATCACAGTGATCCTCCTGCTTCTCTGCCTGGGATTAAAGGCATTCACCACCATGTCTGGCCTTACACAAATATAATTTCTAAAGGCACAGAATTTACAACTATAAAAAAGAAAGGTGGCTAAGTAAGAAAGGGCAATCTTAAAATAATCGCTTCAGTTAAAATTAAAGTTGAATTTTGCCTAGGGAAGCACCATGCCACTCTCAGGTCAAAAATTTCACTCAAACATGTACTTGAGAGAATACCACTGATTTGTTCAGAAATGAAGCTAGCCAGCAACAGAACCCAGGTAACTAAAAACAAAAACAAACAAAAACCCGGCACCAAGATTTAGTTTTATTTTTGGATTATTATAATCAATCACAATCATTGTGTAGTGGTTTGAATAGTTATGGCCTCCACCACTCATGTGTTTGAATGCTTGGCCATAGAAGTGGCAGTATTAGCAGGTGTGGCCTTGTTAGAGTAGGGATAGTCTTGTTGGTGGAGTGTGTCACGGAGACGCAGGCTTTGAGGTCTCCTATACTCAAGGCAGGCCCAGCGTGGCATACTGTTTCCTTCTGCCTTTGGATCAAGATGTAGAACCCTCAGCTCTTCCAGTACCATATCTGTCTCCATGTTGCCATGCTTCCCACCATGATGGTAATGAACCTCTAAAATTGTAAGCCAGCCAATTAAATGTTTTCCTTTATAGGCATTACTATGGTCATGGTGTCTTTTCACAGAAAGAGAAACCCTAAGACACATGGCTACCTAAAAATTTTGTAAGAAACAAAGTAATGATCAACACAAATAGCATAGAGACATGAAATACATAAAAACATGAAACCCTGAAACTTACTGGATATGGTGGCTCACACCTGTATCTCAGCATTGGAAAGCTAAAGCAGAATCAAGCCAATCAAGATCAGCCTATGCTACATACTAGATCTTTTCTCAAAAACAAAAACCAAACTAAAATGACACATTATCAACTGAGTCTTTTAACAATTTCAATTAGTCATTTATGTGCACAGTTAGGATTTCCTAAAGAGCGAGGGGAAAAAAGGGGCCAAAACCATCACAATCTAATGAAAATCCAGATCCTAAAGACTTAACAAAGCTAAAATACAATACTCAATGAACTACTCCAGGGAGATACTGCTTGGTGGTAGACCACTTGTCTAGCTTGTATGAATCTCTAGGTAAGAAGTCTAGCACTGGGGCTGGAGAAATGGCTCAGTGGTTAAGGTTAAGAGCACTGACTGCTCTTCTAGAGGTCCTGAGTTCAATTCCCAGCAACCAGATGTGGCTTACAACTATCTATAATGGAATCTGATTCCCTCTTCTGCTGTGCACGAATAAATAAAGTGTATAAATAAAGAAATGAATGAATGAATCAGTCAATCTTAAAAAAAAAAAAGTCTAGTATTGCAAAGAACAAACCAACAAACAAAATACCACTGGGGTGGGAATATAGTTCAGTGTTAAAGCATTTGCCTTGGTCTTGGATTTTATTCCTAGGATGCAAACAAACTGCAAGGTTTGCTCTGCTCAACAGTCAAAGCTCAAGCACTGTAACTTACCACATTAACAAAGCAAAGCAGAAATATCATGTATCTCCTCTGATGCAGAAATAACTAACATTTGTTTCTGATAAACTCAATAAATCAAATAGAAAGGACCGGTTAAAAAACAGATTTGCTTAGCCCTATCTCTTCAAAGAGGGAACAAAGAAAGGGTATCCACTTTCCTCTCTGTTCACAACTATACCAAAATAAAATTCTGGCCAGTAAAAGTTAAAGAAACAAAAGGAAATCAGATTAAAAAGAATAATTAAAATTGTCTCATCTGTTGATTATAGGGCTACATACATAGAAAAGCTGGTAAGGGCTAAAGAAAAACATAAGGCATAGCAAAATTATACAAAGTCTGAACACACACACATACACACACAAAAAAAATCAACTGCATTTCAATATAGCAACAATGATCAGAAATTTAAAGTAAATATAACAATTACCATTTAAAACAGCATTAAGAGACTACTTGGGGAGGGTTACAAAACATTAAGATGAAGCCTAATGAGCGAACACCTAATACGTGCGTGCGCACACATAAGTGAACCCATATACCTGAACGAAGGCAGGAGGCAGAGGCAGGCACATCTGAGTTTGAGGCCAGCCTGGTCTAGGGTTACACAGAGAAACCCTGCTTTGAAAAACAAAGCAAAACAAAAGATAAAATTGGTGATAAAACAATACACAAAATCTAAGATAAATCATAAGAAATAAAAGTTCTCTAGGAAAATTTAAAGTACCAATTTTGGCTTAGAAAAACAAGAGTTGTTGAAAAGCTTTCTTGCTCCCCCTCCCTGTTTCTGGCCTAGCTCAGATAGTCTCACATTTAGAGTTTTCTCTTCTCAACCAGCTTGCAACGGTGCTCTAGTAATTCATGGACCAGAGATAGAAGAATCTATCTTAAAAATTTGGTGCCTCATGTTCTAATGTTGTGATTTAAATGACAACAGTGTCACTTCAGATATCAACAATGCTACAGATTAGGGAACAATATGAGGAACGTAGATTACTTCTAATTAGCTGATCACTAAAGGCTACTCTGACTTGGATCCAAAGACTTGGATCCAAATGCAAAGAAAACAAAGATGAAGAAAAAGAAAAGGCAAATGCCCTGGAGCCCTGAGATACCTATCATGTTCAAAACCAGAAAAACTAAGAAACTGTCCCAAAAGTTGTCCTGACTTCATGACCCGCACCATGGCATGCTCGCATGCACACTTTTTAAAATCCACAAAGGCAAAGGCACCACTTGTCCTTTTATAATATACCACAACATCTAAAACATCATGCACAGCTATTAGTTTTCAACACGTATCTGTTTATTTTGTTAAATACACTCTGAAAACTTTGTGTAACCTACAGATGACTGACTTGCTAAAATTTACATCTGAGAAAATTAACTTGCTCCAGCAGGTTTTAAAGACATTTATTCCATTGGTTAAGATTTTAGTATCCATATCCATATACATGTATGTATGTATACAACACAGGAGTGCTTGTGCTACCCTGAGACGTGTTGGAGATGAAAGTTAATCTTAACTTTAATTCAAGTGCATAGCAGAGTTGTATGTGCCTGTGATGAAAGGCAAGTAAGTTCCTGACAAGAATGAACTGAATGACGATATAGTAAGTGTGTGTATACATATTTGTATATTACCTTTCTAATTGTTTTTCCCGTATAAAAGACAAGACTCACTCACAAGTCTTTGACCATCAGCTACTTTGTCTATATTCATTTGTATGGAGCCATACTGACCATACTTTATGAAACTTGTAATCAACAATCAACAAGTAAAACAAAAATGTAAATGAAAAACTCAGCTGGGAACAGGGCAACAAAATTCTCAGATGACAGGAACTAAAGGAAAATGGTCCAGTAGGTTCCACCCAAACAGGACCTGACAAACCCTAGCACCAAGGTAAATACCAGACATAGTCATGTAACTAACAGCTTGAGGTTGTGGGGGGAAGGGCAAAAGGATAGCTGGGGCTGGCTGGCTCCTTACTTAGCTCCAGGTCTACCGCAGGATACAACCAATATCCTCCTCTGGCTTTTCCTCTCCCTGCCCCCCTTCCCTACTACTTACTAGTTTATGCAGAATTGCTAAGGACAGGCTGAGTAAAGTTTCCTTGAAAACCTTCCCTTACCCCTACGTGTATCTACAGAACAGCCCCAACTGCAACCCACTGAACTTTAGCCCAGAAATGTAAGGTCAACCATAAAATTCATGCCTAAAAGAGAAAGGGAGAAGAGGAAGTTAAAGTAGACAGAAATCAGATTTTGTAAAGTTTGCTAGATGGACAAGAAGTGCTGCATTTGTGTTTATTCTACGTGCCAGGAGCCACTAGAAGAAAACTAGTGGAAGAGAAATAATTGCTGTGTGAATACATGGCTGCGGTTGACATTAATATTAACAAACCAGTACAATTTATTTCATTAGTAATCCCAGAAACCCTTCAAACCACTTGTTTGCAGCCTTTAAGTTCTGATTTTAAAAACATCAGTGCAATTACAGGGACCAAAACCACTATTTTCTGTCAGTATAATTTCTAATTTTAAAAAACCTCAAGGGGGTAGAAAGATGGTAATAGCCAGGACCAGGGTCTCTCCTACAAGACTGCCTTTTCTACAGGATAGAAAAGCTGCACCCAAGAAATCACAACAATATGTTAACCTATACAAAATCGAAACAATGACAATAGTTGACAACATGAAGAAACACCCACAAATGAAGAGCTACAGGCTAGCAGCTGCTGAGAGGAGAAACTAGTTTTCTCCAGGGAGAAAGCCCTCAGGTAGCTTATTCGATCCCAAGGAATCAGTCCTAAACACATGTACATAGGAGCAGCACTAAAGAGATTCAGCAGGTTGTACTTATAATTATATATACATATATAACAATAATTAAAGAACAAGAGGCTATGAATTTGTGAGGGATTGGGAGTAAGAGTTGGAGTGAAGGAAATTATGTAAATATAGTATTCAAGTATAAAATTCTCAAAAAAAATAAATTAGCAAAAAACAAACAACAAAAAAAAACAGCCTCTGGGCTAGAGATAGCTCAGTGGTTAAATGCATTGGGGCTGCTCTTACAGAGGACCTGGGAAGAGAAGAAGCTAACCAGTGAGCTTCTTTTTGTCTTTCTACCCTTACTTCATGTGAGAACAGTGTTCAAGTTGCATTTTGAAAGCAAAACCTCTGGCTCTTAACCAGACACTACAAAACTGGGAGAGACACGTTACAACAAAGCTAGCAGATGAAAGCAGAAAGGAGTAAGGCAGAGGAGAGCAAATGGGGCTGGTGACTTCAGCAACAGTGACTTCAGCAACAGTCACCAAAACTACTGGCAGTAACAATACTGATCATGTACAAAGAATCAAGCTTGTTAACGGGCTGGTTTTGCTCAGAGGACAAAGGAAAGAAGGTAAAATAGCAACAGGCAGGGCACCTAGATGAAGAAATACAGGCATTTTCAATCATTTTTAAACTTTTTAAAAGACTAAGTTTAATTCTCCTTAAGATTTTTAAAAGGTGATATGTTCTCCACAAAGTAAGTTCTTTTCCTTCAATTTCTCCAAGAGCATTTTCTCTCATCTCTAGTCTTAAAAATACTAGTAAACTTTGGTATTTATTTTTTACATGTATAGAATTATAGACCTACATTCTAATTTAACAATGTATTTTGGAACCCACCTTTCAAAAACGTTTTGGCATGCAAAATAATGTAAAATTATGGACTGTGTCTCAGAAGTACTTAAAGTCTAAATCATTAAAATTCACAAATGAAGAAACTTATAAAAAAAGAAAACCCATACAGCTAGAAAACAGTGGCTTCAATATTAATTTAGGTGTGCTCAAAAGAAGTGCCCAATAATTTTATCATAACAAATAAAATTTTTATTTTCAAAAGGAGATTAGCATCTTAAATTAAGTAACATATTTAAAGTTAGAGACTCTAAATAGTTTGTTTTCCTTCTCATAATGTATTACAATATAGGATGCCAAAGATCAATCATTACACACAATTAAGTGATGCCTCCATTAATAAAGATGACCACCTGTTTAGAAATGTTATTTTCAAGTATATAACATAAAAGCACCACAGATTAGAATAGGAATTTGTGTAATCTGAAAATTATGAAAATTATGAAACCTTAACCCAGAAGTGATGGTATTTAGAAACATAGTTGAGAGGTAATTAGGTTTAGATGATGGCATAAAAGCCATGAATAAATCAACATTTTTAGCGACAACAGAGCTCCATCTGTCATGAGAGTACAATGAAAAGAGCTCATGGGTAAGCAGGGAAGAAAGCCCTCCTAAAACAAAGCATGCTAGCAACTTCAGCCTTCCAGTCTCCATAACTTTGAGAAAGAAATTGTTTAAGTCACCTAGCTATATTGGGGGCAAGAGAGGATTGATGTATTAAGTCTAGAACAGAGTATTTTATTACTCCAATTTTAACTAGATTGTCCAATTTAAAATGACCAAACATTCACCAGCCCAATCCATCCTAGTTTCAATATATTCAGTATTCATGAAATATAACCATTATCAAAAGTTACTTAATTCCTTCATCTTCGGTCTGTTTTTGAAACAGTACTCTGTACCAGGCTTAACAATATTCCTTAGATACAAATAAAAATAAGAATATTAGCCGGGTGTGGCGGCACACACCTGTAATCCCAGCAGAGGTAGATGGCTCTCTCCATAAACTGGAGGCCAGCCTGGTCTCCAAAAGCAAGTCCAGGGCAGACAAGGTTACACAGAGAAACCCTGCCTCAAAAAACCAAAAAAGATTGGTGATGAACCATGATGGCTGCCATCCACATGGTGGCCTCCATTATGGTGAAGTTAACAGCCAAGCTGTAGGGTAACCAGTTACTGAAATTTTTGAAGTGACTTCCCTGCATAGAGGGGGGAGAGGGGGAGAGAGAGAAGAGAGAAAAACACATACACACAGAGAGTCCCTGTTACTGAGAGATTTTGAAAATTAAACTAAATATACAATAAATAATAGAAAAAACAAAAGAAGAAATAAAAACAGAAAGCTTTTCTGAAATAAAATAAAAGGAAGCCACGCTGGGTGTGTGTGGTAGTGCACTCCTTTAATCCCAGCACTGTGAAGGGAGAGACAGGTGGATCTCTGAGTTCTAAGTTTGACTTGCAGCTGGAACCCTTTTCTGAGAAGTACTGTTTCAATAAATAAAAACTAAGTAAGTACATAAGTAACTGCATAGATAAACCCACAAGCGGTAAATACATACAACTACTTATGTAACAGTTACACTGTTTAGGTGTATTAAGTAATCTAGAGAGGACTTAATAGTGTATGGGAGCATGTGCACTGGTTAAATTCGAACACCACGTTAATTTATTTGAGGCGGGATCTAATGTAATTTAAGTTGGTCTCAACTTCACACTATGTAGGCGATGATGTTTCTGATCTCCTGTCCCTCTGTTTCTTCTATTTCCCAAGTGTCAGAACTATAGGCCTGTACCAGTCATTTTATTATGTAAGAGGAGTTGGGCATTTATAGGGTTTGCTTTGAGCAGGGAACTTATCTGAATCCACTGAGTACTAAAAAATGACCAGTAAGTACAGTCTGGATAATCTGCTAGACCCTGTCCTTTTCTTTGTCTCTTGTTAAAAAAATTTTTTTGGATAGAGCTGGAAAGCAGACATAACAAATGAAATCATAGACACATCTGAAAGAACAGCAATATTTTAATGATTTTTTATGATTTAAAAAGATCTTAGGGGCTGGAAAGAAGGTTCAGTGGTGAAGCGCACTGTCTGCTCTTCCAAGGGACCTAGGATCAACTCTCAGCACCCACATGGCAGCTCTTAAGTGTCTGCAACATAAATTCCAAGGGATCTGACACACATAAAATAAAGTTAAATAAAATATTTAAAAAGATCTTAAGACTGTTAAAGAACTGCAATAACAATTTAAAAATTGAATTTCCCCCGATGTGGTAGTGGAGTCTATAATCCTAGCTACTGAGGCAGATTGCTTAAGGCCAAGAGAGGGGTAACTAAACTGGTTAACAGAGGTAGGGCTTCCAAAACAACAACCCCCCCAACAAACATGACTTTTTAAATGCAGTCTGTATGAAAAGCCTCTAGTTCTACAACAGCTAGCATTATGACAGCATTACCTTACAAATATATTGCTGTGTTAATAGAAATCTGATGCACAGATCTCAAATTTTAACAATTCTATCCAAGTTTGTACTTACCACACTAAGTTTAAGGTTATCATGCTCAAATCTGAAGATCATTATTAACAAACTAGGCCAATCATAAACTTTATAATTCTTTTTCTTTTCTGGTGACTTCCTTCAATGTATGTGTGGTGTATATGTTGGGAGATAGCCAGGAGCGGTATATGTAACTCCCATGAATAGAATCTACCAGTTTCTTAGGAAAAAAAAAAAGAGAGAGAGCTCTGAAAAGAAATGAGGAAGAGAGGAAAAAGATTTTAATGCTATTTTGGCATTCGCAATTTGGGCTCTAGAAACACCCTAGCATAAACACTATTTACATTAAAGACTGACTGGCAACCTCCCAATCACAAGTGGCTTCCAGGTAAAGAGCAAGCTACTGTATTCCCCAAATTCTAAGGCTTAATGCACATTATAACAATTAGAAATTTCAATGTCTAAAATGAAATCCAATGATTTTAAATACTTTAATGATTATATATTCGAGGTATAATGCTATTTTAATGTGTATATATGTAATATACACACATAACAGTCAGTGATCAGAGCAACTGTCATATCTTCTGTCTCCAGTGTTAATCATTTGTGTAAGAAACTTCAAATGGTTTTAAAGTACATTTATTTCCATAATAGCAAAGCCAAAAACAACACAATATGTTGAAGGCCTCTAAAATACCAAAAACTATCATTTCTATTTTTTCATTCGTTTGGTTTGGTTTTTTGAGACCGTTTCTCTGTGGCTGTCCTGGAAGAAACTATCATTTCTCTAAGAACAATGTATAATACAAATAACTGCCAGGCCACAGTTGCAAACAACACTACTGGGTATGGTGGTGCACCCCAGTAATCCCAGGACTTGTAAAACGGAGGCAGGAACATTAGAAGTTCATGACCAACTTCAATTATGAGAACACATCTCAAACAAAAACAAAAATGAAATGAAAATAAGAAAAATATGTTTCCAGGACAAAGAAAAGCCTTTACAATTAGAAAAACAACCTAACTTGCAAATCTTTCATACAAAGAACAACAAAAAAACAACACTGCTTAAAAAAAAAAAAAAAAAAAAGTCAGCTTCCCAGTGGTATCCAAGCAGAGGCTGAGATGCATAGCCAAACTTTGGGGAGAGTACAAGTAATCTTATGAAAGGGGGAGACAGAAAGACCTGGAAGGGACAGGAGCTCCAAAAGGAGAGCAACAGATCCATAAAAACTGAGCCCTCTGGGACCTGAAGAGAATGACACCCCAACCAAGACAATGCATGTAGAGGACCTAAAACCCAGGCTCAGATGGAGCCCATAGGCTCAGCCTCCAAGTGGAGACCCTAGTAAGGGGAGCAGAGACTTTCTCTGGCATTAACTCAGTGGCAGGCTCTCTGATCACCAACCCCTGGTGGAGCAGCCTTGCCAGCCCACAGAGGAAGACAATGCAACCAGTCCCGAGGAGACCTAATAGGCTAGGGTCAAACAGAAGGGGACGAGGACCTCCCCTATCAGTGGACTAAGGAGGGGCCATAAGGGGAGAAGAGGGAGGAGTGGAATTAGGAGATGAGAGAAGGGGCCACAGCTGAGATACAAAGTGAATAAATTGTAATAAATGATTAAAAAAGTCAGCTTCTTCTGTAGGTCAATGACAAAATGTGATAACAGTATAAGGCTTCTTAACTTGCAGTCTCATAACAAATCCAAAGTGTTTCTGGAAGCACTGAACCATGCATGCTGTGTAGACCTTCGTGCCATGCAACAATGCTGCCTGTAACACCTTGGTTAGTACTGGCAATGTCTGTGTGCTATGAATTCCAGTTGTTTTACTGTACCTATAGCTTCTGATTGTATAGAAACAATGATTTAATTATGAAAAACAATATTTTCCTGTCATTCCGCAGCATGTATCAAATTAGTTTACCTTTAGACCATTATTATGCTACACTGTCTGATTTTAAAACTGCTCAAGTTGATGACTTCACCCTCATTCCAGTTTAGAATGCAAGTCTTACAAATTCCTAAGACGGTCCTTAACATAGTTCTGATATTTATATTATGAACTTAATGTCATTCTCAGTACTGTACCAGTCAACCTCTGAAAAATGCTCAAGACTTTACATTGTATAAAGCAAATACTTAAACTTCTTTATTCATGCAAAAATAAACAAGCTATCATTGTCTATAAAGCTTTTATCTTTGAAGAGTAAAATACCAAAAGTATTGTTTTAAAATAAATTCATGATTATTACTATGTTTGTTTTGTATATTTTGTATACCAAGACCACAGACAAAAAGAAGCTTATGTAAAAAGGTTAAGAAGACCTGTCCTAGCAGCTGACGAGAGATGGATTAGTGATAAAATGAACTTTGCAAACACGAATGAGAACGAGGATCAGGATGCACTGGATGTGGAAGTGGGAGAAGCCATTTGCACCTGTAATCCCAGTGGGAAATCAGAGACAAGGGGATCCCTAGGATTTTCTAGCTAGTCAAACAGTGAGCAGATGTGTCCAGTGAAAGATGGATGTTCTCAGTACGGTAGAGAGCATTGAGGAAAACATGTAATGTTGGCTTCCACATCTGCAAACACACACACACTGCACATAAACACAAAGGCCTGCTCTAGAAAAGTACAACTCTCACATTTACTATTTATTTCAAGTGATTATCTGGGCACCCTTACTGAATAGGCACAGCATTTTAAACTGCTTTTTATATACAACTACTCCTAAGACCAATTCCATAGTTTTCTAGTCAATCTTACTTTCTGGGAAGGCCAAAGACTTTTAAGCTATGGGGTAAGTATTCTTTCCCAGAGACTCAATCTTTCAGATAACCAAAGGGTTAGAGTGGGGGCTGGAATCTAAGTATAACATCCTTTTCCCAAATTACCAACTCTCCCAATATTGAAATGTTGGTCTTCAAACATTAAAGAGAGTATATTCCTTCCCTTACACTTTCTAATTTTATTTTTTCCATGTACAAATGTCAGAAATAGCACATGACACCTTGTCTTCAAAATGTCAAAAAAAACAAAACAAAATGAAAACCCCTCCTCCTGCCTGTTGAAAGACGGTTCATCTTTCTACAACCTGATCTTAATTGTGGTAAATAACACACAAATCACAGTATTAGAACCACAAAACTATACAACAAAAAGTACTTTATTTGATAAATAATCTAATACAGCAATATAACCAAATTTCACACCTCTGTCCAAAGCCTCCAGCCAGTAATGCTCTGCTCTTCTCTCTCTCTCTCTTTTTTTTTTTTTTTTTTTTTTGGTTTAGGACAAAGTAATTAGTCAATTACTAGGTATTACTGGACTAGGTAGCCCAGGCTGACCTGAAACTAGCAGCAATCTTCCTGACTCACTTTCCCAGGCATGAGCAACCACATTCAGCTTGCTTTCTTTCTTTTTTTTTTTTTAAGTTTTATTTAGTTAGTTAATGGGTGCTCTACCTGTACATGCCAGAAGAGGGCACCAGATCTCATTATAGATGGTTGTGAGCCACCATGTGGTTGCTGGGAATTGAACTCTGGATCTCTGGAAGAACAGACAGTACTCTTAACCACTGAGCCATCTCTCCAGCCCCACATTCAGCTTTCTTTTCCCACTTTTAAACTAAAATTTGTATGAGCCACTTCCCTAACTTGGAACAGTAATTCAGTATCTCCCATCTTATGCTTCTTCAATTTAGATCTAAAAATTTAAACTTAATTCTAAAGGCAGTTTTTAATAATTACAGACTACCATACAGCAGCCATATTTTGAAAAATCAAAACTTTAACTGAAACAAAATGTTTAAAGATTAAATTAGAACTTTTTTTGTTCTGTTTTGTTTTTTGAGACAGGGTTTCTCTGCATAGCCCTGACTGTCTTTGAACTCAACTCTGTAGACAAGGCTGGCCTCAAACTGAGATCTGCTTGCCTCTGCCTCCTGAGTGCTGGAATTAAAGGTGTGTGCCACCACTGCCTGACTAAATAAGAACTCTTAAAATGCTCTCTTACCTCTTTGAAATTTGATGATATGGTATTTAATATACCGTTTTTCATTTATACTAAAAATATCTAATAAATTACAATAGCCATCTTTTGAGACAAAGTTTCTCTGTGCCCTGGCTATCCTGGAACTCACTCCATAGCCCAAGCTGGTCTTGAACTCTAGAGATCTGCCTACCTCTGCCTCCAAGTAATGAGATTAAAGGCGTATGCCATCATGCCCAGCCTTCATGTACACTTTTAAAATGCATTAAAAATGGTTGTAAGCCACCATGTGGATGCTGAGAACCAAGCCTGGTTCCTCTGTTAGAGCACAAGTGCTTTCATCCACTGATCCATCTCTCCAGCCCGTTTCTGATGTTCTAAATGTGTATCTAAGTGTTTCCCTAAGCAGCCTTTCAGTGAACGTCTGCTGGGCTCTACAAAGCCTTTGAGCAAATAGAAAAATATATCCTTCTGGGAATAACTAGAGTTCTCTGCAAGGAGCTGATATCTTTAAAACAGCATTTAACTCCGATAGTGGAATATGGGCTACATTTAAGTTCTTGTGTTCTTCATCCTAGAATCCCTGTGCAATACACTGACCATACAACCACAAACAATAACCCTGTACTTATAAATTACCATCTAGAAAGAAGAAAGACACATCACCATCTCCTTTCTTCAGACTCAAAATTTAGGGACTTATTTGAGAGAGGGTCTCACAATATTGCCTTGGCTGGCCTGGAATCCTATGTGTAGACAAGGTTGGCCTTAACCTCATAGAGAATCCACCTGTCTCTCCTGACTAGAGTCATTTTATAACCTAATCTTAGGACACCTATTGCCTCTTTTATATTTCCTTTTCCATGATTGTGCTTTAAATATGGCTAAAACCAAGCATGGTGGTGTATACATTTGATCCAGCATGCAGGACGCAGGCAGATCTCTGTGAGACCGAGGCCAGCCTGGTCAACACAGTGAGTTCCAGGACAAGCCAGTTACAGAGGGAAACTCTGCCTCAAAATCCCAAAAATAAACAGGTAAGTAAGTAAATAAATAAAGGGAAGACTCATGGTATGTGCAGAATATTAAATGCAAAAGATAGAGAAAACACATTTAATGGTTTTCTTTGTAAAAATCAAAGAGACTGGATCTGAACTTGACAGCTCATACAAACTGAAAAGAACAAAACCTAAGTTCTAAAACTTATAGTTAAGAGTTCAAGTATTGGCACACCTGAAAAAAAAAAATAAAAATCAAGGTTTCATCACCTTTTTCCACAACCTTGCCTCTTAACTTTCCATCCTCAGTACTTGACCTAAAGTCTTTTCCGGTCATCAAGAATATCTTACTTAAACCAAAGGCTGTTTACCACATATTTTTGTAAATTTTGTTACATCTAATTCTAGTAACCCTGTGTTTATATTATTCCCTTCTGCCTCATTTCTGTAGTAGTGTCACTTAGTTGCTCTTGTTCTTCTCTTGCTGTAGATTCTCTTAAGACATCCTAATACAGTTGTCAAATACCTATTAGGACTAGTTTGTATCCTTTTCTGTAATGCTGTCTTTTCCTGTTTGGTGAATCTGTTCCATTCTAGGCTTTTAATCACTTTTGGTCTTCATTATCTGCAACTGTTGCTTATCTTATTCAACACTCATTTTTTATGGCAGATATGTTCCAAAGGGTAGAAAGACAGACCGATGGAATGACATTTTGAAGTGGCCCACACATCAGAATTTAAGAGTATACGTTTATTTGAAAAGTTATTAGATGGTTTAAAAAAAAAAAACTAATGCCACATAATTATGTACATTAATTTTAAAATCACTTAATTAAAAGATGGTAAAGTAAAACTGTATAGTACACACACCTGCAATTCCAGTACTCTGAAGGCTAAGGTAGAAGGGTGGCAAATCTGAAGCAACTTGGATACACTATGAGACACGGGTGGAGCGTGGGGTAATAAAGTATTAACAGATGGGTTGAAGACAAAGCCAAAACTTGTGAATTATTTCAGTTCAGGATCCTTATTACTGTCTTCTTGCTAGGTAGCCATATAGAATCAACTTTAAAAATGTTTTCTAATGTTACAATGAAAAGACTCCACCTCTAAGGTTTACTGTAGTACAGATTCAGAGACTGCACCCCACCTCCAAATAGTCTTAGCCTAGAGCTGGGTAGAAAGCCCTTGATAAATAAAAAAAAAGTTACAGGGCTTAGGATATAGCTTAGTCAAACAAGAGTTGTCAAGCATGTGCGAGACTCTCCCCGGCACCCAAAGAACCAACCATAACTCTGGAATACATGGATAACCCCAGTACTTGAAGAGCTGAGGCAGGAGGACGTTAACTAAAGGACAGTTCAGCTACATAATGAACCTCTGCCTCAAACAAACAGAACACCGCCCCCTCTCCCCCAGCATGATAGCTAATGCCTGTAATTTTGGCACTCTTGGGAGGCTGAGGTAAGAGCTTAAGGCCAAGCTCTGAGCTACAGAGTGAAACTTAGTGGAAAAAAACAAAGATAAGAAAAATTACAATTATTGGTGTTAGTGTGTGTCTCTATTTCAAGCCCTGAGCTACAGAGTGGAAATGGGGGGGGGGGGGGGAGAAAAATTACAATTGTTGTGTGTTGTGTGTGTTGTTGTTGTGTGCATGCGTGTGCCTATATTCAGAGATCAGAATATGCTAGGTGTCTTCTAAGACTCTTTCCACCTTGTTTGTGAGACAGTCTCTTACTGAAGCAGAAGCTTACTACCACTCCTCCCAAATACTGAGGTTACAGGTCTGTGTAATGCCTGGTTTTATGTAAGTGCTAAGTATTTGAGGCCATAGTCTCTTACTTTCACAGTAAACAGTGACCCATTGAGCCACCTCTTCTGCCCCACAATTATTTTATCTTCTAGCCATCATGCCTTCCTTTAAGTCATTTGATCCATACTATACTTTCCTGTGAGTGGATTTTTTTGCACCAAATCTCCTCTAGTTTCTTGTATGCCTTTATTTTCACCCTCAGGTATGAATCCAAAGATTATAAGGGAGCTTTTGTGGTGTGAAGGGCAGTATAGGAGACTAAACCTAAGACCTCATGAATGCCACACAAAGAGCTCTCTCCAATTCTAAGATAAGCCCCACCTACTCATACCTTATTTATATAGCCTGCCCCCAACTACTAGGATTAAAGGTATGTATGTACCAGCTCATGGTAACTTTTAATATCATTAATCTTTAAGACTAAATATCTTGGTAGAAAGAAACAAAGCCACATTCCTCTGATTCAGCAGATCTGCCAAAATGAAAGGATTCTTTAATTAATAGCTTAATAAAAATAAAAATTAAGCCAGTTGTGGGCCACAAGCCTTTAATCCCAGCATCAGGGTGGCAGAGGTAGGCCAATCTGTGAGTTCAAGTCCAGCTTGGTCTATAGTTCTACACCAGTTAGAACCAGTCTCAAACAAAAAAAAGAAAAATCTGATGCAAATTAACTTCACAACTAGTATTGCATCACGTAACCTTATTTGCGTATCTATTATTTGGTATTTCCAACCCTTGATCACTCAATGTAAATAAACTATGCCAGCCACTATAGAAGGTAGGTGATAGAACCATGAAAATGGCCTACTAAAGAAAAACAGACTAATAAGGAAAACGAAAATTCTCAGATAGCAGTTTTTTGTTTTGTTTCGTGAGGCAGCACTTCTTTGTTGTAGCCCTAGCTGTCCCTGAACTCATAGGGTTTCATCTGCCCCTGCTTCCTGAGTGCTGGGATTAAAGTTGGCTACCAGGACAATCTGGCTTCCTAATTAGCAGTTTTTAAAAATACCAGTAATGCTCTATGTGCTGGTCGTACCTTCCTTTAATATTCAGCACCCAGCAATGCTTCTTAGGATGAATCCAACACACTCACAGTAATAGTTTTATTATCTTAGGTAGTATTATGTCAAAAATGCCTGCCAATGAGACAAAAATTAACTGTTGAACCTCAGTAATAACTCTCATTTAATCGGCTGTTCCTACAAACATGCAGACACAGGCTCCTAAACATGGCTAGCATCCTGCTAATCTCTAGAAATAAAATGAGAAATAGAAGTGGCACAAAGACAAGTTTATAGTTAGCTCTAGAAGGGAAACACAAGTGACTTTCTAAATACTCTGATCCACAAAAATGCTTGAATTGATACATCAATGGTATTACTAAACTTAAAATGCTCTGACAAGGGAAACTAACATTAACTCAGACTTCTAAGCAACAATACAGACTGAGATAAGTATTCACCATGTCATTCCACGCACAAGGCAACAGACAAGTCTGGCTTTACTGAAGTCAAAGTGTCTTAGTCAGAACTTAAATAAACTTAAGGGCTGCGTTCACTACAGAAAGTTCACTCCTGGGTATGACGGCACTCACCTTTAATTTCAGCAGGAGGTAAAGGCTGGAGGATCTCTTGAGTTTGAGGCAAGCCTGGTCTACAGAGTCTGTTCCAGGACAGCCAGGACTACATGAGCGTGCCCCCTTGTCTCAAAACAAACAAACCCATGCTCCAAAAAAAGAGAATTCAGTTTTCTAAACATTTAATTGACATGTTTTCCATTTTTGCAATGATCTCTTACAGATACTATTATGAAAATTCCATAGAAAGGTATCACCTAGCTAACTCACAACTTGAGGTGTGTAAGGGGGAAGGGGAGTATACTCAGGGACACAGTATTATCTTCAAAGACATTGAAGAAATTCTACACTTCATTCTGGGCTAGAACTGATCCCAGGGCTATTTAGTATACAGAGCATGAAGGAGAAATTTTTATGAAGTAATGTTCATAAGTAAATGTAAAGAGAAGTAGAAGAGAAAAAAAAACTACTTAAGTGTTCAAAGACTTGGGTTATTCTGAGAACACAGATTATACTGCCTGAAAGAGTATTTTCTACTAGTACTCTGCTGTTCTCCCTCCATTTTTAGCTGACCTTTCACTATGCACTACCCACAGTAATAAGACCTTTATATAGTCAAATTCTACAGCCAGCCTAAGAGGCACTGCTACTATCATCTTTAGTTTATAAAGGGAAAGAATGGTCTAACGACAATTTCTCAAAAAAAGTAAGGGAAGGAAGGAAGGCAGGAAGGAGGGAGGGAGGGAAGGAAGGGAAAATTAGCTTTAAGCATTCACCTGGTCTTTCTAGGCAGCCTAGGCTGGCCTCAAGCCCACCACTGTCTTCCCCCGGTCTTCCCTAAGCCAAAAAGACAAAACCCACATTTACACCTGGCAACAATTTAACCTTCACAGGTAACAATGTTCAAATACTGAAAGCAAGCTACAGTAAAACTACCAGTTAATAATGTACCTTACTTTAGCAACAATTATAAAAGTATAAGAGCAAATAGGCACTATCATTCGATAGTTCAGAGTATCCCCTTTGGGTTTAGAAAGGCTACAGTACCACTAAAAATGTCTGTGTGACCTTGATCAAATTACTTCAATTTCTCAAATATCTTGTCCTCATCTGTAAAACAAGTATAAGAGCACCTTCTTCAAAAGACTAGAAGGAATCAAAACGAATAATGTATATAAGGGTCTTGTGATCAGTACAGTTAGAGGTTAACAGCCGGCGTTCTATGCTCAGACACCTACAGAGACCCTTCCCCTCAAAAAAACCAAAACAGCTGATTTTGAAAAAATCAATCCCAGAAAAGCAGATAATAAATTCTTTACATATGCAAACTCCTATTTCTAATTTTTGGAGAATCAATACATTTGGGGCAAGCCAGAAAAAAAGATGCTGCAGTGCATCTGTGACACACACCTAAAAATGGCTCCAGCCAAAGCAGCATCTTAATGACCAACATGGAAGCTTACATCTACTTTTCCAAATTGTGGGGCTCAGACCAACCCTATCTCTTCTATCTGCAGGGACTGACTACCAGGCACTTAACCAAGCACCCTCCGATTCTTTTGGTGCATTACAGAAGAGTAATCCTAACAGGAGAGCCACCTACCGTACCATTTTAAGTATCCTGCCGGGCTATGAATTTATGAACCTGGGCTACAGAACAGCCAATGCGGAAATCCGGGTAGTTTTAACAGCCAGGGATTAATGGGCAAGCCGGACCCCCAACCCCAAAGATCTTGAACAAACTTCAAACAAACACACATCTTTTTAAAGGGACAGAGTGCTTCTTGTGTGTAAACAAGAGTCCCCGCTGACCCCCATGCTATTTTCTTCGTTCCGAAATGGGGTCTCTACCCTAGCAACCAGCGACACTAACTGGTTGATACGTAACAGGCAGCAGCCGAGCGGCATGCCCGCAAACGCGGGGCTGGAGCGGCCTAGCGGGAGGAAAGCCTACCCAAACCCTCCAAGAAGTTGTTCAGCACGTCCCTAGCGGAAGTAGGGTTGGTCCTGGGTCCCCGCAGAGCCTCCACCACCGGCCAGGGCCACCCAGCGCCCGCTGCAGACGAGAGCATCCCCCCAGGAGCCTCCACGGGCAGTAAGGGTCCTCGGAGCTGCCACGGGCACCATCCACCACGCCGGGGAAGAAGGGCGCACGCAGGCCGGCGGGTGGAGGGGTCCCGCCGCAGCACACGCCGCGCACATGGGCGTCGGGCCCGCGCCGGACCCCGGCGGACGCCGCGATGCCGGGAGCCCAGGCTCAGGCGCCGCGGGCCCCAGGCCTCCCGCGCCCCGCGCCCGCCCTCCTCCATCGGGCCTCCTCCCGGCCCGGACGCCCTCGCTCTCCTTACCCGCCAGGGTGAGAACCAGGGATGCGCGCTTCCAGGAACTCGCCAGGTACGGATCAGGGGGAGGGGAAGGGAAGGAGCCTCGAGGTAGCGTCCGCAGGGCCGCCGGGTCCGGAAAGCCCGAGCCTCGGCCGTACAAACCGCCAAAGCACTTTCGCTACCTCCTGAGAGGGTGAGAGCGAGCGAGAAAAAGGAGCAAGATGGCGGCTAGCCAGCCCCTACGCGTTACGTCACGACGTTGCGTACGTAGAGCAAAATCTCGGCAGGACCGCCCACCCGGGGCGGAGGGTGGAGGCTGCGGGGTCACGTGACGCCTCCGTGGCAGCTCTGCTGCGGCGGAGGGTAACGCTGCCTCCTACTGGAGGAAGCGAGTTCCATCCATGAGAGCGATCTCGGGGAGACAATGCTTTTCACCTGGGAAGATTCCAGAAGCCTTGAGTCGTTCAGAATTCTGATTTGGTTTGTCTCCGTGCCTTGACACGGCTGATGGACGAGCACATAAATTTACGCCCGGGGCTTTGTTACAATGTTCTTAGTGAAGTAGGGGGCGAAGTGAGGGGTCTTGCTGTGGCAGGATGAGAAGATTTGAAGTTACCCCGGAGTGAAAAAGAAATCCAAGGGTTAGGGACAAAGAGGGGACTGGTGGTCTCAGCAAAGATCACCTTTGGCATTTGTAATTGTATAAAATAAGGCATTATTTGTTTCTGTGATTTTTCTGGCAGTGTTTATCTCTTGGACCAACCAGCTAACAGAGAAAAATAACAGACACAGGCCTGTAATCCCAACACTTGGGGAGGCTTCCAGATCTAGCTCTGTGACTTCGAGCTCAGCCTGGTCTACAAAGTGAGTCCAGGACAACCAAGGCTACACAGAGAAACCCTATCTCAAAAAGCAAAAAAAAAAAAAAAAATTCACTTATGCAGATACTTACTAGATAAGTATAACGTAGAGACAAGAAAGTATGTGAAGTGAGGAAGGAAGATGATAACATTGTGTTTGGGGGACTGAGTGTGTACCTCAGTGCCATGTAGCCTCTTGCCTCATGGGTGCAAGGCTCTGGATTTGATCTTTCTTTCCAAAGGAAAGAAAATTATTCATGAAGGTATGTTATCTGTCTACTTTATGAAATACACGTATAGTGTATAATCAAGTTAAAGATCTGTTGTCATCTCTCCTGGTCTGAGTAAACTATTCCGCTAGTAACTGGTGTGACGCCAGTTTATGGGATGACGCCACAGTGGTAGAACGCTGGGATAAAATAACGGAACAGTAAACCACAAGCACTTCAAATTAAGAAAAAAAAAAATCCTTCACAGGTGTGTCTCTCCATTTGTGAGTTTTAGTTAATTCCAGATAGTAGTCAGGTTGCTCACCCAGAAGAACATCAATGTTCATAACTGCAGAGCTAGTGCATTTCTTTCTTTCTTTCTTTCTTTCTTTCTTTCTTTCTTTCTTTCTTTCTTTCTTCCTTCCTTCCTTCCTTCCTTCCTTCCTTCCTTCCTTCCTTCCTTCCTTCCTCTCTCTCTCTCTCTCTCTCTCTTTCTTTTCTTTTTTCTTCTTCGAGACAAGGTCTAACTATGTAGCTCTGGCTGTCCTGGAACTCACTATGTAGACCAGGTTGGTCTTGAATTCAGAGAGATCCGCTTGTTTATGTCCCCCTCCCCCCCAGTGCTGAGATTAAAGGCATGGGCCACTACCCAGGGCTAGCCGGAGATCTGTCTGTTTCTGCCTCCTGAGTGCTAGAGTTGAAGGGGCGGGTCACCACTCCCGGCTAGCAAGAGCATTTTCTGTGTAACTAAACCTACTTAAGAAGCCAAAGGTAGAGGCTGGAGAGATGGCTCGGTGGTTTAAAGCACTGGCTGCTCTTCCAGGAAATCCTGAGTTTAATTCTCATCCACTACATGGTGATTCATAACTATCTTTAATGGGACCTAGTGCACTCTTCTGTCATGCAGGCACACATGCAAGCAGAACACTGTATACATACATAATAAATAAATCTTTAAAAAGAAAAAGAAAGAAACCAAAGATGCTGTCTGAAAATGCCTGGTGAGCATGAGCATAGGTTCAGAAAATGTAGTTAAGTGTGAGGACATTCCTTGATTCATTCACTTCCACAAGAGGATGATTTTGTTCCAAAAGTTGAAATATGTATCAAGTTTCTAGTGGTTGCAATTTTCTACATTGATTGCCAATATAGCTAGAACATGGTTTAGGCTCCTCTCCTTCTTGACAGCACTTGGATGGCCATGGACTCCTGAAGTGCCCCTGCATGTTCCTTCCTCTGTTTCCATAGCTACCCCTTAGCAATGTTCTTTCAATAAAAATCAAATCACAGTGGAGTCAGGTCAGTTTGTGCTTTAAAGGTGAGTTTACTTATTTCCACTCTTGCTCTTTGTGTGCAATCTTAAAGTTTAACTCTCAGAGAGCAGTCTTGTTTTTCTTATTTCCCATTTCTTTTGGTAGTGGGAAGAGGGAGAGTCTGAGTAAAAGCTCCAAGTATTAGTTTGAATGTCCACAGCAAAATACTGCTTTTTGGTGCTAGTGAGATGGCTCAATGACTAAAGATGCTTGCTACCGAGCTTGATTACTTGAGTTCAATCCCTAGGACCTATATTGTGGAATGGTGAGACACAGTTCCCAGAAGTTATCATCTCCTCTCCATGGGTGCAAATGGCAGGAATTTCTGCACACAAAAATTAAACAAACAAACAAACAAACACAAACAATGTTGTAGAGGAATTTTAATTCAGGGCATGGCTGCTCTGGCAAGAGATCACATCCAAAGACCTTCTAGATCTGTGTGATCCAGCTACAATACAGACATGCCTTTAACTCCAGGAGAGAGAGGCAAGCAGATCTGTGTGTTCAAGACCAGCCCAGAAGAGAGCAAGTTTCAGATAAAGAAAAACTTAGGCCCAGGCACGGTTGCACATACCTTTAATCGCAAACAATAAAGGTAAAGTTAATTTGCAGAAGGAAGCACCCATGTTTGAAAATAATGTCTGATTGAGAGGCAGAAAAAGTGATGAATTAGAGAAAGATTTGACAGAATAGGGTACACCCAACTCTCATGAGAGCATCGGGGAAAGGGAAGCTACTTAAGGGAGCAGCAGAGAGAATGAGTGCTAGGGGAGGTAGATTTAATCAAAGAGCTTGAAGAGAGAACAAGCTAGACACAGAACAAGCTGGAAAATGAGAAGGAGCCAGAAGATTACAACAGATTTCTAGAATTAGTTTGAGGCCAAGCAGAGCAATTCAGAGGCCAAGAGAAAAGCCAGATTGAATAAGTCAGCTGGGAGAGGAGTTTGAGCCAGAACAGCTGAGTTAAACCAGCCAGCAAGAGTTGAGAAAGAACAAGAAAGGAGGAGCTTATTCAGCAGTGAGTCTCAGAGGCTGGAAACATTCTAGGTCTAGATTAGATTGTACAGAAGCTAGAAGCTTCCAGGACTGAGCCTGGGTTAACAGACAAGGGCAATAAGCTTCCAAGATGATAATTGAATCAGAAGAATAAAAGTTACTGTTACACAATGTAGTAAAATTGTTTTGGTGAACATTACTCTTTGAACACTTTTTGTGTTGGCCTAATGACTTAGTGAGTAAGCACCTGCTGTGCAAGAGTTAGGACTGGAATTTGGGTCCCAGAACCCTGTTAAGTAGGCATGGTAGCTGTTTGGCTAGGCTAGTCATGCCTGTGTGCTCTGGGTTCAAGTGAGAGAATCTGCCTCAACGAATAAGGTGGAGAGCAATGGAGGAGAACTCTGGTGTCAATCTCACACCTCCACACGCATGCCACATATGTGCACATGACCCCAACACACAGGCATGTGAACATACATACATTCACACATTCCACATTCATACATATGTATACACATACAGCTTACACGTGCATATAAATGTAAACAAAACATTCAAAAAACCTTTGCTTTGTCTTCAGTTGTTTGTAGAGCTCCCAATACCTCAGTAGTGTAGATAAATTTGCCACCACAAAAATGTTTTCATGGAAAATTAAAAAAAAAAAAAACTTGTTTAATTTTCAATGTGGCCTTTAAAACAGTAATTTTAGACTGACACTAGATTTTAAATTGGTGGTATGGAATCTGGCAAAATAGTTTTTAATTGAAAACAAATTGACTTGCCAAACAATATGATTTTTTGTGTGTGTGTGTGTGTGTGTGTGTGATTGTTCAGCATTATCTACTAATTTATTTTAATGTTTGCTTAGCTGAGTGTGGTGGCACAAACCTTTAATCCCAGCACTTGGGAGGCAGAGCCAGGTGGACCTCTGTTGAGCTGGAGGCCAGCTTGGCCTACATACTGAGTTCCAGGACAGCCAGGGCTACATAGAAAAAACATTGTCTCAAAAAACCAAAAGTAAGTAAAATTAATTAATTAATAATTTATGTGTTTGATTCCAGAAAGCTGGAGGCACTAAAAATCGACAAGACAGTAGGTTACAAGTAAAAGTATCGATGGAACTGGGAGTTGTGGTACACCCGTTTACTCCCAGCCCTCTGCAGGCAGAGCCAGGTGAATCTCTGTGAGTTCAAAACCAGCCTTAGCATAGCAACTCCCAGCTAGGGTTATTAGTAAAACACTGACCCAAACAAACAAGCAAGAAAATAAATAAAATAATAACTCATAAACAAGAATTGAGCTAGGCATCAGCTCCAGATTTGTAGCACAGGAAATTCCCTCTTTCGCAAGATGGTGCTCAAAATGGAAGCCCGGCACATGGAAACCTGGATGATGAAACAGGAAGACTTGAAGCGGAAGGCCAGCTTGGGCTATATAGAAAGACTTAGCTTCAAACAAAGAAACCAGGATGTGCCATACTTAGGACAAGTGTGAAACATGATAACTTGACTATAAGGAAAGCCACAATATCGGAACGTGTAACCTTCTTATATTAATGACTACAGATGCTGCGAGCTTGTAAGTGAAGACAAGAACAATATCATTGCTTCAAAGAACAACCTTTGAGGCTGGAGAGATGGCTCATGGGTTCTATGAGCCCAAGTGAGGTTTCTAGCATCCACACCAGGCAGCTCACACCCCCTCGTATGAGCTTCAGGGATTTTCTGGACAGAGAGTACCCTGAATCCGTGTGGCACACTTGGGACGCACGCACTCACACACACACACACACACACACACACACACACACACACACACACTAGGATAAAATTTGAAAAGAGACCACTTTTTGCCAACTCAGATGTTTTATGTAAAATATTACAATGCATTTTTAACATATAGAAGTTTACATTAGATATAAAAAGATAACACTTTTATTTGCTAATCCATTATTAATTAAAAATATTTTATTTGCCATTCTATGATTAGATTTTTTATAATTAAACAAAAAATACATTTTGGCTCAAAGTATTCATTTGTCGTGTCATGTTAGTAAATTATGAAGTAACTGGGATTTGCTCTCCACTCTTCTTAGTTGAGAGAAGTTAAGTTCTTGGAGTGGTGAGTACCAAGTCAAGAGGCACTGCTGTTGGGGAGCAAGGAACATTATCTGGGATGTCTAGTCACTCGGGACTGGAGAGAAGAGGGAGGAGGCTTGATTCACAGTTTTGCCTTAAGCATTCTTGAAATGAGTTTCCCTAAGCCAGGAAGTGAGTCATGGTGTAAAGAGGGTTGGAAAGGGAAGAGCACAAAGGAGTGGGTCAGGTGGCGCGGATGCAGAAGAGAAACCAGAACAGTATGTAAGGGGTGGTAATTGGTGATACAGGGAAAAATGCTTTTTAGAATATTTTTAGGCCAGAAAACAGAGATTTGATGTAATGCTGACAAATGTACTTACAATCCTCATTATTTCTGAAATTACAAGCCTGGCTGCTGCTTTTTCGAAGTGTAAGGACCCTTCATTTGTTTCCTGTCCGACCTATTGTGCATGCAGTATGAAAGCGAAGCTACCCAGTTTCAAATCTTTTTTTTCTCTCTCTCTCCATGGTAACCAGGCGTTTTGAGCAACATCTTGTGGAAGAGAGATTTTCCTGTGCTGCAAGTCTAGAGCCCATGCCTAGCTCAGTTCTTGTTTATTCATTTCTTTGTATTCTCTATTACTATTTCTGCTGGGGTTAATTAAATGGTTGTTTCAGAAGTACTTCTTTGGGTTGATTAGTCTCATGGAGATAATTGCTTCAAATGGGAATTAGTTCAATATCCAGCATGGGGGCACTGTTAACTTCATATGGCACATAGTCTTGGTAGAAAGAAAAGAAAATGGGATTAGCAACTAAAAACATTAAACAGCTTTGCAAGTATCTAATACTCTGGGTAAATCACACTCAACTGTAACTATTCATTCCAGCGTTCAATATTGCTTATATGAAACTTTAAAAAATATTTGCTTATTGCGTGTGTATGCTGCATGCATACAGGCACTCTCAGAGTCTACAAGTTCATGTGTCATTGAACATGTGAGAAAGTCAGAAGGGGAGTGAGGTCTTTCCTTCCACTGTGAGTCCTGGGAACCACACTCAGGTTGCCAGGTTTACACGGCAAGTACTTTTACCTATTGAGCCATCACACTGTCCCCTATATGAATATATACTTTTAATTTGGAAATCTCAGTTACTATAGTGACTGATAAAATAGTGCTGTACATTAGTTTACATTTAACTATTACAGCTACCCAACCTGAGAAGGTGCTGGCAAAGTGACCCGCCATCCCTGTTTTCATGTAACCTTTCTGGTCTTAGTTGAGAAGGTCTCATGACCCAGGAAAGCCCTAAGAGCAAAACAATTGTCTCACCTATGGTGCCTATAGAGGAGTGGAGACAGGAATTCTAGCCTCAAGCCTCATTAAAAAAAAAAAAACAAAAAACAAAAAACAAAAAAAAAAAAACCTCTTCTTGATTTTTGCTATCTGCCTTAGAAAGATTCTTTAAGACCAGTAGCAGGGAGCTTCGTCTGCTTCATCCAGGGGTAAGCCAGGCTACAGAGAGCTGAGAAGGTAGGCCCCAGGTGCCAAAGAAAGCCACTGAACACACTACCTCCATGCTTTGGTCTGGCCTACCATCACTCTATTAATTCCTTTTACTTTGTTATAGATGCCAATTTTTGAGTGACTCCTGGGGGCCGACACTGTGAAGCCTATGCACATATTTGACACATGTAATTCGCAACACAGATTATAAAACCAAGGCTCACAGACGAAATGGTTCTGCCTCAAGCTCATGCTAACGTTAGAGCTGGTGTTGAGCCAAGGTCCAGCTTTACACTTTGGCTGCATTTAAGTCTTCCTCACCCCAGGAGTGCCCCTCCTTCTCACGGGGCTTTATGGCATTGGGTGTACCAGGCAGTTTTCTCATTGTGCCGACAAAATACCTGACAGGAAGAAACCCAAGGAAGAAAGGGTTTGTTTTGGTTTAGAGTGTTAAGTGATACAGTCCATCATGGCAGGAAAGGCACGGCAGTGGGTGAGGTCACCTTGTGTCCGAAACCAGGCAGCTGAGTGTGATGAATGCCTGCACTCAGGTGAGTTCCTCCTTTTTTTTTTTTTTTTTTTTTTTTTTTCCACTTTGGGACCTGAGTCCATTGGGTGGTGCTGTCCACGTTCAGGAAGGGACATGTCTAGAATTGTTTCCCTGGTGATGCTAAATTTTGGTTGATAGCACAGATTAATCATGACATGGCACTATAGCAGCTGGTTCTGTTGATGGCATCACACTATTCTGTTACCGTTAGACTGTTGAAATGAGTTAGCCAGTTTCTGTCACTGTAACAAAAGAGCAAAATAACTTAAAATTAGAAAAGGTGTTGGGTGTTGATGGCACACGCCTTTGTTCCCAGCACTTGGGAGGCAGAGGCAGAGTTTGAGGACAGCCTGGCCTACAGAGCAAAGTCCAGGACAATACAGACAGACCCAGTCTCAAACAACAACAAAACAAACAAACAAATTTAAAAAAATAAGGAAAGGTGCTGGGTGTGATGGCGCACACCTTTAATCCTAGCACTCATGAGGTAGAGGCAGGCAGATCTCTGTGAATTCAAAGCCAGCATGGACAACACAGTGAGTTCCAGGGTAGCCAATGCTACATAGTGAGAAGGTGAGTGGACAAAAGACTTATTTTAATTAGTAGTTCAGAAGATTTTAGGCATCTTATGGCATGTCATATGTCATAAATCTATATTTTGTTTTTTTTTTTAACGTGGGGTTTTTAACTTGAGTTACATTTGAATTATTTATTGTTGTTGTTGTTGTTGGTGGTGGTGGTAGTGGTAGTGGTTTTTCTTTGAGACAGGTTTCTCTGTGGAGCCCTGGCTGTCCTGGAACTCCCTTTGTAGACCAGGCTGACCTCAAACTCAGAGATCCGCCTGCTTCTGCCTCCCAAGGGCTGAATTAAAGGTATGTGCCACCACACCCGGTGAATTATTATTATTATCATTTTAGTCAGAGTCTCACTACATAGACCAGGCTGGCCTTGGACTCACAGAGATGAGCCTACTTCTACCTCCAGAGTGCTGAGATTAAAGGTGTGCAACCATCACACCGGCTAAAATTTTTTCAGTAAATATTTACTAAGAAGCTATGATGCACTGCACGCTTATGCTGCTGATGGAAGACATAAATGAGTAAGACTGGACAAGTGCTTTCAAGGGAGCAGGAGTAGAGTGGGGTTAAAAAATTACAAGCAACTATATCTAAAAGTTATGTTTATGAGTATTTTTTAGAGAACCGTGTGTGTGTGTGTGTGTGTGTGTGTGTGTGTGTGTGTGTGTGTACATACATGAAATTCTGGCAGGGTATGATAGGGCCACGTTGGGACAAAAGGGAGACAGTTGGTTTGTATATATATAGAGACGTGTAAAAAGGGCCAGCAGGTGGCTCAGTCGGTAAAGATTCTTAGTACCAGGCCCGATGGCCTGAGTTTGACCCTGGAAATCCACAAGGTAGAAGGAGAGAACTGACTCCTAAAAGTTGTCCTGTGACCGCCACTCACACACCGTGGTATGTGCACTGACCCCGCACATGAATGTATGAATGAATGAATGAATGAATGTATAAAAAAATATTTTTAGAAGAGGGTGAAGAATGTTCCAGACAGAGGCAACATCTTGTGGAAATACTCCCTAAAGCCAGACATATTTGAAGATTTTAAAGCATTTTAATTTGTAGCTGTATGGTTTTGAACATAAAAGAGAAGTGAGGATGAAGGACAAAAGAGTAAAACTTCAAATATATTAAAAAAAATCAAATCCTAAAATATCTGGCCAATTGAATGTATGTTATTGAAGTAGAATAAGGTAGAAAAGAACACTTATACTGATTTGTTGATTTATTTAATGGTTCACTTAAGACCCTAGTTGTAATGCTTATTGCCAAGCATGACTTCACTTGCTATCTGGAACAGAATGACCTGGAAAAACAGCTGAAACAATAAGCCTTTACCCTTATCAGACCACAAAGCTTACACTTGTCAACTCTAACATCTGCCTTTGAAAACTAACGTCCCTCCACCTAACTGCCACATCTGCTTCTGCTTGTCTTCTCACCCCAACATGACAGTTTGAGTATTAGATTAGACTGAAATGTGGACTTGAGAAGGAAGCCTTTCAGGAGCTGTCCTGTCTTGGGTTCCCTGGTGACACCTTCTCTCTTTTATTCTCTTTGGTGTCAATATACTTATTTCAGAAAGATTTCCATTTCATCCCAGGAGTCATAGGAGCCTATGGGCAGGACTTACCTGGATACTGTGTAGATTATGTAAAATTTACATATTGTGTTGATATCGTGTGAGAAGTCAAGTACCAAATTTATTAGCACTTAGGTCTCTTCCAGTAGGTATTAATTGACTTTAGACTGTGTCTTAGCCATTATGTGGCTGCTGGAGGTATAAGTGGTCATTGTTTGGGATATTTATTTAGCTGGAAGATAGAGTATGGTTTACCTGGACACAGAAGCAGCTCTGAGGAGCTTGGGCTGCTGCTCACTAGTGAGATAGGTGTGAGTGCAGCAGTATAGACAGAGACGTAGACGGAGCCAGTGTCCTCAAATTGTATCCCACAGGAACCTCATCATTACCATCTTAAGAAACTAAGGATTAACTTCACAGTGACTTGATTACAGAAGATGAAAAGTCTAAAACTCCTTTGTAGAAGGTTAGGTATAGAGTAAGGGATTAGGGGGCTAGGGAAGGATCTCCCTACAAAGGGAAAATAGAATAGAGAGTTATGGATGGATGGAGGGGAGGAACTGGAATAGGAGAACCAAATGGGGAGAGGGAGGGACAATGGGAGAAAGGGAGGGACTATAGGGAGGAACAGCTGAAACTAAGGACCATTTGAGGGGTCATATCTAATATAGTAGAAGCATCTTAAAATATATACACATAAGAAAGAAAATATATACACATAAATGGAGTCACCAAATAATGAGAAAGACAAAGCTACAACTAGATAGTTCTTGTTGCCAGATGAAACCTCCAATGCAAGGAATGGGTTACATTTAATTGAATTATTTCAGGTCAAAGGGGTCCCATTGGAAACCACCAAACAACCCAGGCTGTTTGTTGTTCTCCATAAACTGATTAGTAAGCCCCCCTGCTGAAGACAACACCTAAATAATTCATTGAACACAGAGAAGTGAAGCTAATGCCTACCTAGAGTCACCCATACTGACTAATGTTCATGCTGCTTGAAGGAAGTCTGCATGCTACCAGGGGAGGAAGGTAAACACCAATCCAGCTACAAGTCCTTCAGTTTACAGTGGTGGTCTGCCTGCAAGCTACCCTGGTGCAATAGTGGCACAGGAGTTGTGGGAGTAACCAACCATTAATTGATTAGATTTAAGGCCTACTCAATGAGACAGAACCCGCGTCCAACACTGCCCAGGTGGCCAAGAACCGAAAAGTAGATAGAAGAAGGACCTAGGGAAAAACCAAACAGTATTTTGGAAAAGCAACTCGGCAATAAATGACTCCTAATGACATCCTGCTATACTCATAGATCCATGCCTTGCTCAGCCATCATCAGAGAAGCTTCCTTCTGCAGGAGATGGGAACAAATACGGATATCCACAACTAAACTGTGTTCAGAGAGCCAAAGATGTTGGAACATTCAGCCCTAAATGGGATGTCTCCATCAAGTCCCTCTCCTCAGGCATCAGGGACCTTGGAAAAAAAAAAAAGAGGCACAAAGATTGTGAGCAAGAGGGGATGAAAGACAGTAAGGAAGCAAGGCCTTGTAGATATGGTAGGACTGATATACATATGAACTCACATATGTGTAAGTATATGACAGATAGGGTCCCAGCACTGAAAAAAAGTAGACACAGGCCTCCATCCCTAACCCAGAACCTAACAGTTGGTAACGGCTCAAAAAGAAAAGAAAAATTAGTTTTCTCTAATGGAGTCACATACTGGGCATACAAACCACACTTAAGGGCAGGCCCCAGCCCCAGGGATAGGCCAGTGGGATTTTTGGAGGTTTTTTTTTTTTGGTCTGTCCCGTAATGTTTTGTATGAGCATTTATTTATTTATTTATTTATTTATTTATTTATTTATTTATTTATT
>NW_026596057.1:7413820-7445943 GCF_907164565.1 Psammomys obesus | reverse complement strand
ATTTATTTATTTATTTATTTATTTATTTATTTATTTATTTATTTATTTTTACCTTACAGGTCTTTTGCTTATATAATATGGTTTCCAGTTTTGTGTTTTTATGGGTTTTCTGTGTGTATAGATGTGTGTCTCTTTGTGTCTGTGAGCCTTTTTTTCATTTGTTTTGTCCTATTCTGTTTTTTTTTTCTTTTATTATTATCATTATTATTATTATTATCATTATCATTATCATTATTTCTACTACTATTACTATGGAGTGAAAATTTCTCATTTCTTTGGAAACTCAGTTGTGTCATGTGAACATGTTTTTGGTTTTGGATCCGACTGTGAGATGTGGGAATGGCCCCTCTCCCTCCCCTCCCTCGCCTGCCCCAGAAAACCACCCCTGTGAAAAGTCGAGTGATATTTGTCAGCTGGAAACTACCTCATGTGAGGGGCATAGGTTTTGCTAGCTGGAAAACATCCTCATATGGACTCTGAGAGGGATAAATAGAAGCCTACAGACAGGTTCAGGTTGCACCGGAGGACTTCACTTCTTTGCTGCTTCAATGGACTCACCACTGTGGCGGAGTCTGGCCACTTTTGCGGAGTGAGGGGTACCACCTCTGTTGCTACTGCTTGCTGTCTGCTGCTGCTGCTGTGGGTTGCTGCTTTGCTGTTTGACTGGACTGCTGGTATCCTGACGACTGAGATTGGTATATTCCCAAAGGACCCAATGAACCTAATCAGCAGGAAGTAGCTAAAAGAGGTCTCCAGCCTCTTTCCCTACTGATCTACCTAAGGTGTGTGTATGTGGGGGGGGGAGTGGTAGAGGCGTTTAAGAACCTTAAAGTAGGTGTTTGAAAAATCTAAGCCTACTCTATTATTGCTGCTGCTGCTACTTTATTCCTGTTTATTTCCTAGTGAGAGTAAGAAAGGGTATGGATTTGGGCAATTGGGAAGGTGGGGAGGATTTGGGAGGAGTTGGGGGATGTATCTATGCTTAGTTTGGGTTACTATTATTATAATGAAATACCATGACCAAAGCAACTTTCGGAGAAAGGGGTTTACACTTTGATTTCATTGTTCATCATTGAACAAAGTCAGGATAGCAACTCAAACAGGACAGGAACATGGGAGCAGGATGAGGCAGAGGCCACGGAAGGGTGCTGCTTACTGAATTATTCCCCATGGCCAGCTCAGCCCGCTTTCTTATAGAGCCCAGAACTACCAGCTCAGGGATGGCATTACCCACAATGGCCTGGGCCCTCCCCTGTTGATTACTAATTAAGAAAATGCCTTTCAGATGGATCTTATAAAGGCATTTGTTCAATTGAAGTTCCTTCCTTTCATAACTCTAGGTTGTGTCAAGTTGACATAAAACTAGCTAGGACAGGAGGGAAACCCATAATCAATATGTTGTATGAAAAAACTATTTTCAGTAAAAATAAATTAAAATTCTTTTGTAGATATGTGTAATGTCCCCTTCCTAAAATTGAATCCTTTGTCTCCATCAGGGAATGCTGTGTTTGGGGGACAGTGTGGAAACTTTGAGAGATGAAGGCCTAGTTAAAGGAAACAGGTTTCTGGTGGCCGGCAGGGCCTGTACATTATGTTATCTCTGTATGTTCTCTGGTCTGTATACTTTCCTGGTTCCTGGTCTGGCTACCCTGTGAGAATCTCTGCTGTATATTTCCATCATCACAGAGAATCTCCGTTGGACCTTCCCTTCTATGGTGTACCAAGAGCCCTGACACTGTAAGCCAAAACCAATCCAGCCTCCCTTTAGTTGTTTCTGCTGAGTATTCTTGTCACAGTGTTGAAAAAGTAACTAACACATTATCACATTTCAGTCTTTCTTAACAAACCAGTAGAGTGCTTGGCTGGCACTTGTGGGTTTACTGAATACACACTTGTTATCAACCCAAGAAATGAGTGTTCTGTGGGTGGACAAGAGAGCCACCAGCCACAGGAACAGTATGGTGTGCAGCATAGGTCTTCTACTGAGAAGACATGGCTTATTTTGTAAGCTCCTGGGAGCGCTGGATGAGAACAGCCCTTGGATATGATCCCTTTTTAGAGGATGGCCTCAATTAAAGGGAGCTGAATTTCCTGGGTTTACCTCACAGAGGCCTACGCTGTTGGTTGGAGTGGCAGTGTAGAGGTCTGGCAATTTCAACTCATCAGATGTCCTGAAAGCCTGCCTTAGTTCCAGAGTTCCACATGGGATATATTGGACTGGCTCTGGATGCCTGGGCAGCTTCTTAGCCTAATTCTGCCTTCTTCTCTCTCCTCAGGCTAGAGTTCTCCAAAGCTCCACATGCATAGTTCTGCCTGTTCCCTAGCAACTCAACCTGCAGTACCACCATCTACATAATTTGTTCACACCAGAAATCTGGGAAGTCCCCCAGACTCCATTCTCCCCTCCATCTGGACCATCTTCCATACACAGTGAATTGTCAGGTCTTTGTTTTTCCATTTCATTTGCCATGACTGTAATCCAAGTCTCCATGGCCTGTCACCTAAAGCAACCATGGTGCCTAAGGGTTTGTCTTTGCATTTTTACCTTTATCTAAAAGAGCTTTTTCCTTGTAATTTTATTATGTTTTGTGGATTTTTTAGATGTATTTATCAGTAGTATAACACGTAAGTTTAAGTTCTGGAACCTCTGCTTTTTCTTGTTGTATTCAGTGTAGCCTCCTTTCTCTCCCACAGCCCAAGACCACACTTCAATGGTCCCTGTACTGTTGTCGTCATAACTGGTCTCAAATAAAGTCTGTCTCACTGTCTTTCACAAGTGTCTGGATAATGTTCTCTTTAACAGACCAAAGTTAAAGGTTCTCTGTTCTCAGGCTTCAGTGTATGATCTTGCAGGTTTCCTTCATCGTACTTACTGCTCTCTCTTAAGAGTCTGTTTTCCTAGTAAAACTAGAAGGTGTTGTTAATCCTACCAGTTGAGAATAAGACCACTATTATAATATAAAGTCAGACATGAAGCTAGCTTTAATTAAATACTGGCCAGATGGACGTACTCTGGCCAGGTCCATACCTGGGGTCAAAGGGAAAAGGCCCCGAGTCACTATTTGCAGGGGCTTAAAGAGGCAAAACCCACAATTTACTGCATTTCCCATTGGGTCCAACCAGGGGCAAGCATCCACCCTGACGTATTTCCTGCCCACATAATCCTGTCCACATGTACTGCGTAGTTGGGCTAGGAGAGTGAAAACAGGTGTGGCTTGTTAGCGCCCATAAACAACAGCCTCCTGGTTTTCAGGAAGTATCTGTCCTTGGTCAAGGGATTTACAGGTCAGGGGCATGTTTGTTTCATGGATATCTTAGCCATAATCATTAAAACTTAAGACATAACTTTGGCTCTCACACTGTATGAAGACACAGAGCACAGGAGACTTGCATCTATCTCGGGACCTAGGACATAGTGCATGAATATCATATGCTTCTAGAGTGGATATTGAAGGGCCATATGCTATGTAGAAAATGCTTACGTAGTTTGAGGCCAGAATGGGCTAGGTGACACTATGTCTAACAAAAAATTATTTTTAATTATGTTCTTTTCCCTTCTCTCTTCCTTTTCTTCCTTCCTCCCTTGGCCTTGCCCATTCTATCACTGAGCTACATCCCAGCCCTTTGAATCATTCTGAGAGGATCTTGTGAAAGTTGCCCAAGTTAGCCTTAAACTTGTGATCCTTCTGCCTCAGCTTTCTGGAATTACAGGTATATATCAACCATACCCGGCTTGTGTAATTTTGTATCAATGTGTATTAATTTTCACTTTACATGGGCTCTATGTAGACTTTCAACACAACTGGACCTTCCCTGCAATTAGTATTTCTGTAATTAGTAGACCTGGCAATTAGTATTTCTCTCACTTCATCAGCTCTTTGTTTGGCACCTTTGAGTTCTCTCATAGCTCTTCATAAAATATGCAGCAAGTTATTTTGAACTGTAATAATTTGTCTGTGTTGTGCAACACCAGGACCTGGTCCTTGTATCTAGTGTACTCGTTATCCTTCCTCCTTTTATTATTTCTTGTTTTTCTTTTGTGAAAGGGAACTTGTATAACTCAGAATGACCTAGAACTCAGAATCCTTCTTAACCGCTTAAATCTGCTGGGACTATAGTATGCCACATGGCAGGCTTATCCATGCTACCACCCGCTCCCAACTTTTCATAGTCCCTATTTTACATCTGGGTCAATTTGGCTCTTTCAAGCCAAAAGGTCCAGTCCCTATAAAAGAGGTCTCTAGCTTCTCCCTTATACCTTTGGCAGGCTTAACCACGTCCCATCATGGTGGGGGTGCTCCAAGCCAAATCAGTAAGGGCTGAATCATTTCACCTTTACAGGGGAGGGGGTTGGGAGTGGAGGCTACCCAGCTGACCTTGCTTCAGTGTGGTTGTTTGAATAGGCATGCCCTCCCCCCAGGCTCCAGATTCATGTGTTTGAATGCTTGGCCCACAGGGAGTTGCAGGAGGTGTGGCCTTGTTGGAGTAGGTGTGGCCTTGTTGGAGAAAGTGTGGGCTTTGAGGTTTTCTATGCTCATCTTCTGCCCAGTGTGGAATGAGAGCCTCCTCCTAGCTGCTTTTGGATCAAGGTGTAGAACTCTAGGTTACTTCAGTACCATGTCTGCCCTCTATACTTCCTGCCATGATGATAATGAACTGAGCCTCTGAGACTGTAAGCCAGCCCCTATCAAATGTTGTCCTTTAAAAGAGTTGTCCAGTGAAACCCTAACTAAGACACTCAGGTCATAGAGCAAAGACCATAAGATCTTTCCCAAGCAACCTGTCTTAAAATAGGAAGGAACTTTCCGTTCTTTCGAATCCTTATCTATGGAGGCATTTAGAGGCACACCCAAGCCACATCTCTTTAGGACACACATAACTGCATCTGACATCTGTCCGTGTAAGCTTTTATGTTTTGCTAACAATTAGGTTTTCTGTGTATGATATTCAAATATCCTGAAACAATTATTTCTCCTGCCAAATGCTGTCTAAAGGAGGGTAAAGTGATTTTTTTTTATTCATGCTTCTGTTGATGGCAGCAAAATTGCATAGGCACATGTGCATGCAATTGTGTGCACATGGCCAATGTTGGATATCTTTCTCGTTTGTTCTTTAACTTATGTATTGAGGCAGGATTTTTTTTTTTTTTTACTTCAACTTAGATTACCCTAATTCAGCAAATATATCTAGCCATCTTGTTGGGGGGGGGGCTTTTTTTCTCCACCTATGAATGCTGGGATTAAAAATGGCCAACATACTCAGCCAGCATTTATGTAGGTGCTGGGGTTCTGAGCTCTGGTTCTCATACTTGCACAGCACATGCTTTTTCTACTGAACTATCTCCATGTCCTCACTAATTAACAAATATTATTGTGTGCCTATTAAGTACAGAAGGTTCTTTACATTGTTCAAATGAAAATAAAGGCACTGATACTTCACTTTCTAAATTCATCCAAAGCCAAATAGTTCTCTCAAATTTTCATGAGTGTTTTGTCTTTGTGAAGAGGGCAATATGATCTGTTTGTGAGTTTTAAATTTCTAGGTTTTTGTTTTGTTTGGTTGTATTTTTGAGACAAGGTTTCTCTGTGTAACAGCTTTGGCTATCCTGGACTCAATTTGTAGACCAAGGTGGCCTTAAGCTTGCAGAAATCTGCTTGCCTCTGCCCCTTTGAGTGCTGGGATTACAGGCGTGTGCCACCAAGTCTGGCTTGGTGTGTTTTTGTTTTGTTTTGTTTTGTTTTGTTTTGTTTTGTTCTTTTCTGTTTTTGGAGGATTTTATACAAATTCTATGGAAGATGCTTGAATCATAGTTGACTTGAAACAATTTTTTTTTTTTTTCAGGCAGAATCTCATTCAATTCAGGCTGGTCTCAAACTTGCTGTGTAACAGAGGACGGCACTAGACTTTTCTAATCCTCGTTCCTCTGCCTCCCAAGTGCCAGGACATGTACCACCTAAGGTGACTTCTAGGACAGAAAGCTGGCATAGGAATTTCAATGATGAAGTGATCACCGAAGCAAGCAGATGATGTAGACTCTGACAACTCACTTGGCTTCAGATTTAGATTAAGTGTTTTGGTCAAAAATTTCCATAATTGATCAAAAACACTGTTCCCCAGCAAAAAGCATGATGAAATATATTGAACTGATGCTGAGTTAAAATATCAGGAGGAGACAAATAACTAAAAATAACAGGATATGATTAATGGTTTTGATTCACAGCCTATTTTTATTCTCTGGAGTCTGAGCACCCAGATTTGTATTTGCAGAACAACAGAAGAAAAAAGTGAGGTTGTAATTCGAAAATTTGATTCATTAGAGTATACATAAATTTATGTTTCTCTAGGTCTGACTTTGGCATTAAGATTTGTCCTTAATTTTATAAAGTACGACAAAGTTAACGTGGGTGTGTTGTTTAAAAATCTTCATCTTTTAGAGATAATTACAGAAATGTTTGTAGGTAAAATGTCTTGATTTTGCTATAAAAAATATCCCACTTGGCCCAAAAGGTGGCTTAGCTGTTAAGAAGACTTGTTGCTTTTATAGATGGCTCAAGTTTGGGTCCAAGCAAGCACCACTGGGTGGCTTAGCCCAACCTGTGGCTCCAGCTCAGGGGAAGCTCATGTTCTCTTCCGTTTCCCCAGTCACCCATACTCATTGTGCACATACCTCACCCAACACACATGAACAAATATTTAAAGATAAAATAAATCTAAAAGCAATTCCACTAAGCAAATGAAAATTAAAAAAAAATTAAGGAAGGAAACACATGAAAAAAGATGACAAAATGTTGACGATTGCTTCAAGTGGGCCTGTGAATGCCTGGGTGTTTATTATAATCCCTTTTCACAAACCTTCTGCCTTAGCCAGCTTGGCCTGCAGTGACAAAATGAAGCAGCTTGGGTAGTTTAAACAATGGACAGTTCTTTCTCACAGTGGCAGAGGGTAGAAAGTATAGGAGCAAGGAGACATGACTTAGTGGTTAAAAGCACTGATTGCTCTCAGAGTGGAGCCAGCACCCTCTACTGTGGCTCTCTACCACCCATGGCCCAGTTCCAGGGGGATCCAACAGGCACACATGTGGTACACACATGTAAAGTTAAAAAAAAAAAAAAAAAGGCCAATTGAGAGCTTTCTTGCAAGAGTCTGAACTGGGTGTGGGAAAGGGAGCATGGTTCTTCCTGTGGGGCCCTAACACACACAGGGCTCCTATGGGTTCCCTAACTACCTCTCCAAAGCTCACTTCCTAGTTCTCCCACATCAAAGTCACGGCTTTAACAAATGCAGCTTAGCAGGCACAAACATTCACGGCATAGTGCCTTGTTCCAGAAGCACATCTAATATATAAGCAATACCATTCTTCCCGTTCTCGGTTCACGGGATAAATCCAGCTCGCATCTGTTAAACAACGTATGTTCCCGCACTTTGTGCACTTGCTGCTGACGAAAGAAAATTCATAGAAGCTCATGGTCTGGGCACCACCAAGTGACATTTCTAAGATTTCTTTGTTTTTATTTTTATGACACTGGGGATAGAACTTTATGTCTTAGGCAAGATCCCCACCACTAAGTTCTATTCCTTACACCAACACACACTTCTTATCTTCAGTTTCCTTATTGGAAAATAAGAATACTAGACTCCATGATTTCAGAAATCTAGTTGTACTCCTGTTTAAGTCTACTTTCTTGGAAATTAGGCCTTGGGAGGATGAGGCAAGAAACTCAAGTGTTTGTAGCTAGTCTGGGTTACATTAACAAGACCCTGTTTCAAGACACAATGCAAAAAAGGAAACTAAAGCAACCAACCAACAAACCAACCAACTACATGTGACCTTAAAGATAGTTGACCTAATGTGTGAGCTTTTTTTGTGCTTTTTAAAAAATACAAAGAATATTTGTCATTTCATCCCTAAAGACAAAACCAAAACAAACTTGAAAATGTTGCCAGGTGTGTAGTGGTGCACACTTTTAATCCCAGCACTCAAGACACAGAGACAGGCAGATCTCTGAGTTCTAGGCCAGCCTGGTCCACAGAGTGAGCTTCAGACTACACTGCCCAAACCTAAAACAGCACTACCACCCGCTAAATCATCAAATGTGTACATTTTATGAGAGAGAATGAAAAATTAGCCCCAACTTCACCTGTGATGGTCTTTAATTTCTTCAAACAGAGATACAGCCTGGAAGGTTTTCTTTTCTGAGAATATTCTCACAGTTATATTAACCAAACTCAGTAATTGCTACCACTTTTGGGAACATATTGTAACAATGAACAAAAGACTAAATTGCGCTAGTGCAATTAAGCAGATACATGTAGAATAAATACCATGAAATACAGCAGTTAGGTTTATTATGCAGAATATTTGAATAAAACTGTAACTTGCTTTATACTGAGCTACCAAGCTTAAGCCATGTTAATGCTGTTTATAGTAATAATTTTCCTGAAAATATAGTCAATGCTCATATTTTGTATTTTGAGTCATCATTATGTGAAATGGATGTATGATTTACATTTTCCTAAACTGAGATACCTCTATATGACATAGAGTAGAATTAAAACTTCCTGAGCACCCTTTTTCAGGCATAAATACTTTGCTGTATGCATCTCAAGTTCTCAAGAGTGCCCTTCTTCCCTGGCAGTGTAACAAAACCAAAAAGTAGCAAAGGCTACTTTTTTTCAGAGGCGCCATGTTTTTCTGATAGCATGAACATTCAGAAGGTTAAACTTATTCTTTTTCATATCGTAGGCATGTATTTCTAGGCAGTGCAGGCTTGCCTTGAACTCACAATTCTTTTGCTTCGGCTCCCTCAGAAGCTGGGTCTACAGACATGTAGCACTGAGGTTTTAGATCAGTGGCTCTCAACTTGCCTAATGCTGTGAGCGTTTAACACAGTTCTTCATGTTGCGGTGACACCCCAAGCATAAATTTATTTTGTTGCTACTTCATATCTCTAATTTTGCTACTGTTAGGAATTGTAATGTAAATATCTGATATGCAGGGTCTCTGGTATGGGACCATGAAAGGGTTGAGCCCCATAGATGGAGACCCACTTTACTTATCATTCATGCATGTGAAAAATCATGACTACTGTAATTATTAACAATTTTATTATTATTGCATGTATGCGTGATGTGTGTATGTGGACGCACATGTCACAGTGTGTGTGTGTGTGTGTGTGTGTGTGTAGGTCAAAAGGTAGCTATCATGTTGATTCTCTCTTCCTACCTTTGTGTGGCTCCAGGATTAGAACTCAGGTGGCCAGTCTTATGTGGCAAGTGCCTTCATTCTCTAAGCCATCTCACTACCCTATTTTAAGTCTGTCATAAAATAATTTTTATTCTTCTAAATTATCCATATGTAAGAAAAGATTAAGTTACAGATTTGAGATTATTAACCAGATTATAATTCAATTATAATAATATTTAATAATATTATAATAATCCAATTATTAACCAATTATAATCACCAGAGTTTAGGTGATGGACTGTGGCTACTATCCATTTCAAGATTACATTCTTAGAAATCTATCTATCTATCTATCTATCTATCTATCTATCTATCTATCTATCTGTATGGATGTTTTGTCTGTATATATGTTGTGTACCACATGTATGCTGTGCCTATGGAGGCCAGAAGAGTGTGATGGATTCCCTGGGTCCTCTGGAGAAGCAGTCAGTGCTCTTAACCTCTGATATATCTCTCTGGCCCCCTTAAAGATTATTAAAAAAAAAAAACTTCATATACAGGATTAGAGCTCCATGAATCTTGCAAACTTCTTAGAAGTATGCAAAGCTTTTATCGAACAGTGCTACTGTTCTTAAGCTTTTCCTAAGCAGGAATGAGGCAGGTGTCTGTGAACAGGCCATGATCCACAGTGGGTGAAGCAGGACACACAGCCCTCAACCGCTATCTAAAAATTGACATCGTGTTGATATCTTGGTTATTAAAAGTGTAATGCAGGGCTGGAGAGATGGCTCAGCCGTCAAGTTCTTCCAGAGCTCCTGAGTTCATTTGCGAGCACTCACATGGCAGCTCACAACCATCTATACTAGGATCTGATGCCATCTTCTGGCATGCAGGTGTACATGTAGATAGAGCACTCATCTACATAAAATAAATAAATAATATTTAAAGAAAAAGAAGTGTAATGTAGGTTGGTGTTTGAATCTTGATTGGATCAGGAGCCAGCTAGGGCATGCATCTTGGGGAGGTCTGGGATGGCATTTCCAACCAGGATTAGCTTTGGGGAAAGAGCAGTACCTTTCTGAGGTTGTCCTAGACATAAAGAGGGCCCAGGAAAATTTAGTGCTTAGTCTAAATACGTGCAATTTCTGGGACACAGGTTTTGTTGAGAAGGTAAGAATGTTGCTAGTGGAGCATGCAGACTTGATTGAAAAGCAGTGGTTGGAGACAGGCCACCAAACAAAGTTTGATCAAAACGTTCCTAAGAAAAAAGAAAACAGTGCTCTTTCAATGTCTATCCACCTTCAGCAAGGCCGCCACCACTCTTCTACTAATTACTTTGAGAGGGGACACAGTTCGCCATGGCAGGGATGCATGTGGTGTGTGTATCTGTGGGGGGGTCTGTGTGCATGGGTGCACGCCCCATTCAAGGCCAGAGGTGTTGCATCCTCTTAGAGCTGGAGTTAAAAGCAGTTTTGAGCTGCTTGATGTAGGTGCTGGGAACTGAACTCAGGTCCTCTGGAAAAGCAGTATGTGTTTTTAACCACTAGGCAATCTCTCCAGCTCAGTTCTGGTTACTTTTGATAGCTGGTTGGAAGTTGAAATTAAAAATGTGGTATTCACATGATTTTTCTAACAAGGAGTTTGGATCGTCCTTCTGCATCTGCAG
This sequence comes from Psammomys obesus, assembly GCF_907164565.1. Taxonomy (NCBI): domain Eukaryota; kingdom Metazoa; phylum Chordata; class Mammalia; order Rodentia; family Muridae; genus Psammomys; species Psammomys obesus. Next base: position 7,435,092 of record NW_026596057.1, on the reverse strand, counting down.
CTGTGTGGAGTCAGGAGAAAAATCACATCAGCCTCATAAAAACACGCAGAAGTTGACTGTGGGCAGGGGATTCCCTAATGGCAGGAGGAGAGCCTGATGCTCTTGAACAGGCTCCATTGATAAGAACCGAGTGTCCTTTTCATCACTCTGTGTCAGAAACCACCCCTGCTGTAGCAAACTGCTGTGCAGATAGCGAGAGGATGAAACGGATGTGTCAAAACAATCTAATCCCCTCTCCAAGCTGAGTGTATCTTAGGAAGCTGCGGCCTGGCTTTGCTTTTGAGAAGGAGCTCAGCTTGGCCCTTCTGTGCATTTGCTGATGGCTCCTGCTGCAAACTCTGTCTGCATCAGAGCTGCTACTGAGTTCAACATCAAACTGACCTGCAAAAAAAAAAAATTTCCAGGAGTCATCGGCTTAACCACACCTCTTGTGAATGTGTGTGTGTCCAGGGAATCCTGGGAGGCCTCCAAGGGACAGCTCTGGTGACATAAACAAACTGTAGCCCTGGGAATACCTTTGAGGCTATTCACTGCTGAACCACTTCTCCAGAACATAATGCTACTGAGAGCTGGGGAAGGCAGCTTCGTGGCAAACAGGAATGCTCTTCTAGAGGAAGCAGAAAGAGAAAATTGTGGGGCCAGTTGGTGGTGCTCTAAAAAGTGCTTTTCTCTGCATCAGAAGCTGACTCGGGAACAGTGCTACTCCGCAGATATTCCTGCTTCAGCCTCCGCAGCATGGAGATGATGAGTGTGCAGTACTTTGCCCTGTTGGCACACCTTCATTTACTTAGCAAACCTTTGTTAGCCCTTGTTATGTTCCAGACACAGTGTATAAAACAGAAAAAAAACAAAAACAAAAAAAACCAAAAACAAAAACCACACAAGAATGTTCCTGAGGTTTCAGAGCTTTCATTACGGTGTGGCAAACAGACGCTGAACAATTGTGTATAGCGGACGGCAGTGTGCAAAGCGTCAAGCGGATCTCACTATACGTATAGAGCCAGCCAGAACTCAGCCTGTGAGTTCTGCACCTGTGGATTCAACCAACGGGGGATCAAAATTATTGAAAGAAAAACTGCATTTGCATTGAACGTGTACAAATGTCCCCCCTTGCCATTATTCCTTAAACGGTAGAACCTAGCCCCCATTTACATAGCATTTATGTTGTGCTGAGAGTAGATATTATCAAGGGTTGATTGAGTATACGTGGGAGAATTGCACAGGTTGTGTGTGAACCCTGTATATGACGGACTTGAACCTTTATAGATTTATATATCCCCAAGGGTCCATGGACTCTGCGAGAGGAACAGCACTTACTATGATATTTACATACTTTGCAAGACTCCTTTAGATGTTAAGACAATAGTTTATTTCAATTATGCTCTTATCTATGAAAATATAATTTATAAAAACTCCTTCCTTAAATTCAGTTACTTTTCAAAGTAAATTTCACTCCTTATTAAAGGGTGTGAAAATGTGATCATTCATGTGGAAATGGAAATAACAGTTTATCAGTAAAAAAATAACGTCATCAATGCTAAGTGCTAAGAAACAGTTTTCCGTGGTTTGAGGGTATAATCGTTTGTATATTCTTGTATCCCTAAACAACTCCAAATCGCACCCATGATTTCTTAAATTGGTTTATCTACTTGCTCATTCTCTTCAGTGTTTCACCCCTTGCAAGGGAGTAGGAAGTGAGAGGAAGATTATGATGTCATTATGTGTGTTCTGGGGGCTGTTTGTGTACAAAAATGGCATGCTGGGAGTGCACGGACAGTGCCTGTGTCTAAGCTGAAGGTGGTATCTGATTGTGTGTGTGAGTGTGCGCAGGTGCGCATGAGTGTATGTACATGAATGTTTGTATGAGTGTCTCTGAGTGTACATGTGAGGGCATGTGCATGTGTGAACATGTGTGTACAAGGGTGTGAATGTATCTGAATGTGTGTGTGTGTGTGAGGGTTCTGTGAATGAGTGCCCCTGAGTGCATATGTGAGTGTATTTTCCTGTAGAAGTTCACACAGAAGAGGAAAACCAGCCCAGCATCCAATCAGCCGTAACCCAGTGGGTGCATCTCTTTCTGCTACTGTGACGAAATCCCAAGGGGATGCGAGAAAGACACATCAGCCTGAAGTAATCAGCTTAGAAACTCATTTAAAAAAAAAGTTATTTGGCTGGAGAGATAGATCAACTCTTACAGGCTCACAACCCAAATCCCAAGAATGGGTTCTTGAACTGTTGCTCTTCAAAGTTCATTTACTCAGGCTTGTTTTGTTTATTTTCTTTTGATTTTTGTTTGTTTTGTTTTTTCATTACAGGAAGCTAGGAGAAAAGCTGCTTACACCTCAGATAATTTAAATCCCTCAATGAGAATTTTAAAATGTTAAAAAGGAAAACCCTTTGAAAGTATTAAAATCTACCACAAGTTATACAGTTAACTTAAAAGTAAACACAATGTTCATTCCCACTATTACTTTACAGCATGACTTTAAATAAAATAGTTGATGTAATTTTCTTTTTCATTTATTGTAATTATTGATGGGCCCCTGCAGCAAATCAAAACTGATTTTTGTGTTTTTGCTCCACAGCAATTTTCAGGGTAATGTTTTCATGCTTTTCACTTCTCTCGGCTTAAGAACTGAACATTCCACACTTTTTACATTGTTTGTTTTATAACTAGCACAAGGCTATTAATCAAACAATCTATTTCTTGAGGTAAACTGTAGTTATATTTACATAAGAGGTTGTTTCCCCCCGTCTTACATTAATGAAAGTTGATGCTTCAGGACACAGACGTCTGTGGCTTCTCTAGTGTATTTTGTAAGGCATTTTCTCCTGAAAAACTTGGAAAAGCTTTGAGGAGTTATAAAATGATAAACCGAGTTATCATTTCATTCAGAGGAACATTAAAAGATAGGCTTGCTAAGCTAGCAAGTGTGTAAAAAAGCTGGGGCTGGGGCATACGCTTGCAGTAACACTTGGGGGCCAGAGAAAGCATTGTTTAAGGCCAGCCTGGGCTACACAGTGGGATACCGTCTAAAAAATATGTACCACGAGTCTGAAAAACTCATAGTATTGATATTGTCAGTTGATACAAACAACCTGCTTAAAATCTGTGAGCCTAAAGTGTGAAGTATATAGACTTAGAATTTATGACCTTAATATTCTTCTTACTACATCACTCCTCCTCCTACTTTCTTTTCTAAAATTCCACAGAATTGAAGTCATATAGTTTTTTTTTTCTAACAAAGTCTCCTAAAAAGTAATGTGTGTCTGTGGTATCCTAGGTCGTAGAAATACACTAGTGACCTAAATCTAAAAAAAAAAAAATAATAATAATAAAAAAAATAAAAATAAACATTACTCATACTGGGACAAGCCACAATTGCTTGCCTCTGGATATAAGATACGGAGAAGGACACGCCTCCGCTGTAGTCTTTAATAATCACATCATAAAGTGTAATTAATAGTAAAAAAAAAAATAAAAAAAAATAAAAAATATTTGAAACTATAAAAAAAAAATCACATCACTGCAGGCTGGGCCCTGCCAAAGCTGGGCGGTGAGACAGAAGAGCCAGCCAGGCTGTGCCTTCTCTGTGGTCCTACTGCTGTCTGTGCTGTCACCAGAAATCATATGGAGACCCATGATCCATGTTCCGGCTGGCTCTGAAGAGCAAGGAGGCCAACTAACTTTTGCAGTGATCTTGATGACTCCAGACACACGTTTGAGGGGGAGGGGTATGGAAGGCTTTTGTGACAACTCCTTCCCCCTCAACTAACAGCTTAAGAGAACTCTTAAAAGGTGTGATGGGCTGATGAAGTGTAGCTCTCCACAGTTGATGGCTTCTGGCAAAGGTATGGGAAGGAAAGGACTCAGTTCTAATTAAGGGACAGGCCACTGAGGGCTTGATTACCCTCCAGTGAGTATGTAGATAACACACTTTAAAAAAAAAAATTCTAATTTTTATTTTTACTTTCCTTTTTACATTTTCGGTAGGGGAGGTCACAAGAGGATGGAAAGACATGGAGGACTGGAAGGTGAATGCAGTTGGGGTGCGTGATGTGAAACTCCCAGAGGCGCAATACAAATGGAATGCTGGAAAAATTACATTGCTGTCATGACACAGATATTATTTATTTTGGTTCTTACGTGTTGTCCCTCTTGATACTGTGTCTTCAGGAAGGAGCTGTGCTGCCAAATGTCCCTGGCTCACGAATGCTGACCGTCGCCCAGTCTCCCAGTGAACACATCTGTCCCATGTGACAGAGTTGTGTTCTCGGCTGCAACACGCACTGAGACACAGGTGTTCTTCAGATTCAGATAAAGTTGACGCCCAGGTCTCTCTGGGGACGCCACTGATTGCTTCCAGATTGCTTCTAGGTACTTAGCCGCACAGCCACAGTTATCGCTCGGTATTCTGTGGGGGTTGGATCTCTTCTGCAGACACACTGTTCTTCAGGTGACAAATTCATTCGGTTAGATATCACAGAATTTAGATATTACTTATGTGTAGCATCATTATGTTTTAATCATCTGTAGATTACTTATAACACGGAGTATAATGTAAGTACTTGTCATACTCTATTGTTGAAGGAGTTTGTCCATGCAGATGCAAGTTTTTGGTTTGTTGAATCTCTGGACATGGAACACACAGAAATAGAGGGCTGGCTGTATTGTGAACTCACTCTTCAGTGTGACTTTATAAGCTTAGTTCCGGATGAGGAGTGTTTTATTCTATGTATGTATGTATTTACAAACCTGTCTGTCTGTCTGTCTGTCTACCTGCCTACCTACCTACCTATTTATAAGAAAGGGCTTTTCTGTGTAGCCTTAGCTCTCCGGGAACTCACTCTGTAGACCAGGCTGGCCTTGAACTCATAAAGATTTGCCTGCCTCTGCTTTCCAGGTGCTGGGAATAAAGGCGTGCACCACCATGCCTGGCTTAGATGAACAAGTATTGAGAATACTGATATTTTTTTTTAAATTCTTAATGATTCTTAGTAGTGTGAAAGCTTTAAGTGTTTGTGAGGTGGTACCTCATTACTATTTTTTTTTTTTTTTTTGAGCTTGGGTTGGCCCAAGCTGGTCTGGAACTTATGTTGTAGCAAAAGATGCTTTTGAATTGATCTCTCTGCTCCATCCCCCACATGCTGGGATTACAGGCATGTGCTGCCACGGCCCAGTTCTTTCATGCTTCCTTAACTTGTATGCTTTTGATTACTAGAGTGCCTAAACATTATTTTTCATAGATGATATATCAGATTCTTTCCACTGAGATTTTCCCAGTGTAATTTTTTATCTAATTTTTTATTGCTTTTTCTATTTTTTATTTATTAATTTACAGAAATTCCCTGTATTTTCTATATAACTGTAGAATTTTAGAGACGATGGATTCTTTTTTTTTTTTTCCTGAGATAGGTTCTCATGTTACTCAGCCTGGCATAGAACTTGCTTTGTAGCCCAGGGTAACCTTGAATTCCTGGTCCTCCCTCTTCTCTCCCCAGAGTGTGCTATCATGCCTGGCTGGTATTCTTTTGCAGCTGTTACTGGCCAGCTAGCTTTACAATATCCTTCTTTGAAGGACAATTTCTGTTTTGATGTTTAAACTTACGCATTTTCGCACTGACTGTGTACTTTTCAGGCTGTCCTCCCTAGCTCCTTATCTATGCCAAGTACAGGAAGGTGCTCCTTGGTGTCAGAGGTTTTCCTCTTGGATTACAATTAACTCAGCTACTTTGTAGCAGGACTCCTGTTGTCTTGTGCTTCAGTTCTAGCATCCTTTACTAAGTATCTGTCCTTTCCGGTGCTGGGTTTGGGGTGGAAGCTGAGAAACTTATTTCAGAAAAGCTTAAAAATAAAAGCTTTATTTTCTGCACCCATAGGGAAATAGCCAATTCCGGATGCCCACAGGGAGATTATAAAGCACTTTCAAAGGATGGGATCACAGAGCAAGCGGGAGTGGGTTTGTCTGTTGCTTGTGGTCAATTGACTCATGAGATCCAGAATTTAGAACAAGTTGGAGCTGGGTTCCAGGTCTGGGAACATGGACTCAGTTTTGATGCTGCCAGCAAGATGGAACTTGCTCCTGAGATGGCTGGACCCAGTAAACTGTCTCTTAGAACATCCTATGTAGAGTCTTTCAGAGGCCCTCTGTGGTAGGCTCCTGCACTGTTCCCTGTTTTCTCCTTCTTCTGATTTCTATCTCATTTGCTTTCTGAGTGAGGACTGAACATCTTACTCACGGTATTTCTTCTTGTTTAGCTTCTTTAGGAGTATAGATTTTAGTATGTTTATCCTGTAATATATATCTAATATCTCTTTATAAGTGAGTATACACCATGTGTGTCTTTCCGCTTCTGGGTTACCTCTCTCAGGATGATCTTTTCTAGTTCCCACCATTTGCCTGCAAATTTCACAATTTCCTTGTTTTTAATTGCTGAGTAGTATTCCATTGTATAAATGTACCACAATTTCTGTATCCATTCCTCAGTTGAGGGACAACTTGGTGGTTTCCAGATTCTGGCCCAGCAGGGTATTAAAGCAAATGCTGAGACTCATAGCCAAACTTTGGGCAGAGTGCAGGGAATTTTATGAAAGAAGGGGGAGATAGAAAGACCTGGAGGGGATAGGAGCTCCACAAGGAGACCAACAGAACCAAAAAAATCTGGGCCCAGGGGTCTTTGCAAAGACTGATACTTCAACCAAGGACCATGCATAGAGATAACCTAGACCCGTTGATCAGATGTAGCTCATGGGAGCTCAGCCTCCAAGTGGTTTCTCTAGTAAGGGGAGCAGGGGCTGTCTCTGACATGAACTCAGTGGCCTGCTCTTTGATTCCCTCCTACTGCGGGGGAATGCAGCTGTACCAGGCCACAGAGGAAGACAAGGCAGACAGTCCTGATGAGACCTGATAGGCTAGGGTCAGATAGAAGGGGAGGAGGACCTCCTCTATCAATGGACTTGGGAAGGGACATGGGAGGAAATGAGGGAGGGTGAGGCTGGGAGGGGATGAGGGAGTGGGCTACATATTGATACAAAGTCAATAAAATGTAATAATTTAAAAAAAATAAAAAAACTTAAAAAAGAAAATAGTTGGTTATATGCCTGTAAAATTTTGTTATGTGGAAAGAAATGATCCAAAACAAACAAACAAACAAACAAACAAATGAACAAACAACAGAACATATCCAAAGAAATTGTAGTTAAAAAATAAAAGGGGAAATCTAAGTGTTCAAATACAGAAATAAAATTAAATTATACGGAAAAAATGAACATCCTATGTAAAGACTTTATGTGCTTGCAGGTCTTCTTGGGGCTCTCTTTGCTCTGTTGATCTGTTTGTGCTGTGCTAGTGTTCAGTTAGTTCTTTGAAGTGGCTTTTTCCTGTCTTTTAATATATACTATGAAAAGTCTTTCATATCTGTATCCCCCCCCTGCACTGCACACAATTAGCTATTCTTTGTATACATTAGACTCATTTCTTGTAGCTCCTCTAAATTCAGTAGGAATTTTGACTGAAAAAAATATTGTGAATATGTGTTAATTTTAGAGATTTCTCCTTGTAGGCTGTTTTACATAAATGTGGTGTAGCTTTTCTGGCCTTCTTTTTATGTCCTACATGGGATTTGAAAGGCTATATTTAGGACCATTGCGTGTGGAACACGTTAAGCATGTATTTAAAGAAACATTTACAAAATTGGAGTGAACAGTTGGAAACTACATGTCCAACAACAGAAGACCAGTTTAATGAAGGGACATTGCTATATGCGCCAGCAGAAAAATCCCATCGCCGGAGTCATATTTTCAGAGCATCTTTGATGACGCAAGAGAGAAATGTTACTGCTTCTGTGATGGTGAGGCCCCTGGGATATAAGGAGCCTTCTTCATAGCTTTGAGACAGCTCCCGATTTTTCTGAAGTGAACATACTCTATTTTCATGATTGTTTCTTTTTCCTTTAAATAAAATTGTTGGAAGGAATAAGTTTTGCCTTTCTCACCATCCGACTCTGTGTAGGAACACCGAGAAAACAGCCTCTGAGTCATCTAATGAGTCATCAAGCATCATGCATAAGTCAAATGCAAATTTTCTCCTTGCTTATCTTTCAGCCTCTTCCATCTGTCAGGATTCCTCATGGCTAGGCCGCCTGCCTCTGCTAAGCGTGAGGGAGTGTAACTTCACACATTTGCTTCTTCATGTAACAAATATTTAATCATCTGCTTCTGTGTGCCACCGAAGATTAAGAAATGAGTAAGTGAAATTACCCTCACCCCAGAGGAACTTAACAAGACACATGAAGGTTCAGGGCCTGGCTTTCAGGCTGACCTATTTTAACTTTTCATATTTCTCTACCTCAGCCATGTTAGATTTGAAAATCAGTTTTCTTGGGCTGTCTATAACTTGGAATTTCTTCCCCTCCTCTGCCACCTTTAAAACTGCTAGTTGCTTCTCATGGTTTTGATTCTCTTACTTTCTCTGACACCCCACTAGCACTTTAAATGTAGCTCATACTTGACACAATCTTAGTGTCGCTTTTTTTTTTTTTTTAAAGTCATTTCTTGCAAAAGCGAAGATGCAGTCTTGGTTGCTGCCTATACTAAATACTGAATTTCTGGCCTCACTGGAAAAATGAAAATTCAAGCACCCAGATTTTGAAAAGCAGACTATTGCTATTGCGATATTGGTCAGCAGGGGAAAAAAAGTAGGGAAAACTGTTCTGGGAATCTTGTTTGAGTTTCTATCAAAAAGATTATCTGATTTCACCGAGGCCAAGGGGCCGATAGACTGTGCAAACTAACAGAATGTGATAACGAAGGGACCAAAAGCGTGTGAACCCAGAGGGAAGTGCGAAAACAGGCAGGGGTGCCCCTCTGGACTTTGCACTGACTCTGCCCACCTGGAGAAAGCTGGTTTTCTCTAATTCCCATAGTGGCTTTCAATCATCAAGCTTTGTTTCTCAGGGTTGGTTCCCCTGAGAATGTGTCTCTTCCTCCTTGGAGCAAAGGCTGGGTAAGCTCAGGTGGCCCTCAGCAAGCAAAGCAATTCTATGCGTTCCTCTCCAGTTCAGGTGCCATTTGAAAGCCCTGCATTTTGCTCTGTATATTGTGCTGTGTACATTGCTGTAAATGGGGGTTCCCCGTGACTCCCCTCCTTCCGTTTGTTCAGTTGGCTAAAAGCAGTTCACAGAGCCCAGGAAGATCCTTTATGTTAACTATTTTACTATAAAGTATATTACAAACAAATAGATAAAGAGCTGGAGGGGGAGACTGATAGGGCAAGTCACTTAACTCCTTTGGGCCTCAGTTTTCATGTCTGTATAAGGGGGACCATAATACTTATTAGAATACTCTGGCTTCATTAGGAACTCTGGAAACAAGGACTCAACTCACAATCTTGTGTCCCATTTGGTTAGAACTGCAGCAGTAGAAGGAAGCAAAGGAGGAAATCCAATCCCAGTCCCTTCTCTGCCAGAGACTGAGACCCTTCCTTTCTTTCACATACCATGCCCCACTAAGTAAATGTGTGATGGAAATATCCTTTCTCTCAGGCATCTAAATAGGCTTGTGGAATAATGGTTTCTAGTTTGTAGCACTTGCTTGTACTTTTGTTCTGTCAATGTGGGACCTAAGTGAAGTCTTTCTTGGTTTAGTTTTGTTTTTAAAGACCAATTCTCCACTGCCACAGGTCACGGACCTTCTATTCACTAGTTATCAAATTTAAAATTCCTCTTAGGAAGTTTGCTCCTGGGTAATTTCTAGCTGGGGTCTCTCTAAAAAAAAGTTTGCAGGACAAGCAGGAGAAATGGAGGCATGTTGCTCACTGCCACACCCACCTCTCACCTGATCGATGAAATCACTTAGCGAAGGCATAACATTGTTTGAGGCTTCGGATCTTGGCCTTTACCTCTGAGCCCAGGGTTCTAGCTTGAATGTTCATGCACCCCAAGAGCTCATGACTCTAATGTAGAACTTGACTTTAATAGCATCATGTAAGTCGATAGATATTTAGTTTATTCAAAGTAAACACCATGTAATGTAGTCTGCACTCTTCTCTTAAAGTAGCCATTTCATGTGCTGACATAATAGTTCTCTCAGCTGGGTAGATGAAGCCCTTGCTAAAAGCGTAAACACATGTATGCTGCAATCACAATTTTATTTTAGGACTCACTATTGCCTAGCTACTGTAATCTCTTACTGTATTTAATCTCTTATTGCTTTTTTTTCTTACTGTAAGAAAGAATGTCTTAGCAGTTTTAGAGAATTGCTTAACACTGTTGTCTGTGCTCATGGAAAATTAGTGTATTAAAGATGACATTTCAAAAATCAGTGGCTTTTCAGACCAACGGAGGAACAACAAGGTATCCAAAAAAATGCTTCTAAGACTCAGTTATTTATAGAAAGGACAAGTTCATTCTGATCTCACAGCACGAATCACATGAATTTCAAGTTATTTAGAGACTTAGTATAAAAATTCATATCATAGGGGCTGGAGAAGTGGCTCGGTAGTTAAGAGCAGGCACCGCTCTTGTAGAAGACCCAAGTTCAAGTCCCAGCACCCATGTGGATAGCTCACAACTGCTTGTAACTCCTGCTCCAGGGGAATCTGATGCTTCTGGCCTCTGCTCGTATATACACTACTCATCTGCACATGTAATTAAAGATAATAAAAAATATTTTTTTGAAGAGTTAAAAAGTCCATACCATAAATGTACTAAATTACAACAAATCTTACCTTAGTAATTTTCTGGGCGGAAGTGGGAAGTGAGACACAAGGAGGACACCACAGCTGGAAGCCATGAGAAAAGTGTGCTCGCTTAAAACTGAGTGTTAAGGTGATGAAAATGACCATAGACAAATCTCGGCACACCTAGAACCCAGCTCCCGTGAGGCTGTTGAAGAGTTACACAGAATCTTAAATAGGAGTTAGGAATCCCACTACTAGGAATTTACCCCAGAAAAGAATATGTCCACATAAATATATAAATATTTAGGATAGCAAGTGTCTGCAAACAACCCAGGTACTCATCAGCTGGTGAAGGGAAACAGCCGTGTCTTATGTGCATTACTGAGTGCCGCTCAGATGTAGCTACTGGGACACCCTGCAACACTGGTGGTGCTCAAAACTAACCGAGCAGACACAAAAGTCTACTTGGTGCAGGTCTCTATTTAGATAAAATGCTAGAGAAGGCAACTAAGGTATCTTAGTCTGTTTTCAGCTACTGGAAAAAGACCCCCGAGAACACACACTTGACACAGAGAAGAGGCCTTTTGAGGGCCATAGTTCTGAGGGCCCAAGGGCATGGCACCAATATCTCTGTTTGGCTCAGTGAGGATGGCAGCATAATGTTGGAAATGTGTGCCACAGAGAGAGTCGATGGTGAGATAGGTAGCAGGAGACCAGGGAGGACCGAGTTTTGTTTTTTTTTTTTTAATTTATTTTTATTTTTAAATAACAACTTCCTGTGATGGGGACTAATCCACTCCTACCAACCTGATCCACTGCTGAGACACGAGGGCAAAGTCCTCATGACCCATTACTAGCCCAAACTCTTACACATCCCAACCTTTCAACCCTCCCGCCTTGGGACCCGGCAGACCACTTCCAAGCCCTGTCTACAGTGTTAGAAATCAAGTCAGTGGTTGCTTTGGGCAAAGGGTAGGAAAACGAAGGTATCTGTGACTCCAGGCACATTTTGAGGTGACTGTGCTGATGAATGACAACTAAGTATATTTATAAAATTCGTCAAAGTGTTTGCCTAAGTGGGTGAGTTATGTCATAAGTCAATCATACCTTAGTATGATGTTTAAAAAATTCTTGTGCAGTATTTAAAATTTTGGAAACACTAATTAAATCATGTTGCTTTTGCATTTAGATCAAGTCAGAAACAACGGCCGTGGCCTCTAAAGTCTTCGTTTATTTGGCTTTAACCCTGAGCCTTCTGCTTGTCCCCTCGGCACTGTGACAGCACTCTCTTTTGCTCAGGGACTTCTTACCTCCTGTCCTTGGCTTGGAACATCCTTATTCCCAAGGCTCAAACATATTCCTCAACATGCCCCCTCGCTAAATTAGGTCACCGGGTCATCCTGTAGGGCCCCTTCCAAGCACATCTCACACTTTGGCAGTATTGATTTTGTGATAATTTGTTTAATTTTAATCTTGCTACTTGAATATATGCACTAGAAGAGTAGAGCTTATCTCATATGTTCAACCCCAGTGTGTATCTGCCTATAGAGTTGGTTTATATAAAATAAATGAGCATGCTATTTACTCAGGCTTTCCACAGGTGGAAAGTAGAATATTTGAAAAGGTTCCCCACGTTACCGCTAGTGCAAAAATAAAAACACTCTACGAAAGTTGTTGTTTCTTCTCCCTTTCCAATCCCTCCTCCTCTTCCTTTTTCCCCATTAATTCTTAGTAGCTGAGCAAATTGAATTCCTGAGCTCAGAGACTCTTAAGATATTCAGAAAAGCATATAAGAGAGAATTTGGTCCAAGTGTGTGTGTGTGTGTGTGTGTGTGTGTGTGTGTGTGTGTGTGTTTGCAGAACTGACTGTCAAAGTGTACAGATCTTTCTTTGCACCTATCTATAGGGAGCAAACTCTTTCCAAATACTCACAAGAAGAGGAACTTTCAGGGATGATCTCTTTCTTATTTCTTTTTGTGTGTTTGTGTGTGTGTGTGTGTGTGTGTGTGTCTGCATGAGTTTATGTGTACCGCATGCATGCAGGAGCTGTCAAAGGCCCGAAGAAGGTGTTGGATCCCCTGTAACTGGAGTTTCCAGCAGGTGTGAGCCATCAGGTGGGTGTTGGAAACTGAACTCCAGTTCTCTTCAAGAGCAGCAAGCACTCTTAAGCTTCGAGCCATCTCTTCAGCTCCACGGGGAAATTTGAAAAGGCTTTGAAGTGGTTCTTCCATCAGGTGCCTGTTTACTCACACTGAGCTGTTTTGCATCCTTCTAGAACCACTTTTAACGACTTTTGTCATAAGCCAACGCACAGAAGCACATTGCAAGGCGTATTGCTGTTATAAATGTATTGTGGCCTCGCAGTGATGTACACCATCGCCTATCTTCTTTGTGAGTATATACTTTCTCTTAAGGGCTCTACCCTTGAAAACCCACTGGCTATCTGGAGTTGGATACATTGCTAGGGGTGACAGTAAGCCAGACAACTGGCTTTGGCATTAACTCATGGAATCCTTTTCTATTAGCCTTGGTAGGAATGATGACTTTAGTATTTTTGGCAGAGTACAATTTTCTCCAAAAAACTGCTCTTAGATGGGTGGGCATCCCTTCCCAAATAAGCTCTTCCTTGTCTTACGCAGTAGAAGATGCCAGCTTTGCCCTTCTGAAGTCCAATTCTCAGGCGATTCATGTCAGAACAACCAGTGTGTCAATATAACATGATATGATATAGCTCCTTCACAAGGCAAATGGTCTTTAGACAGCAGAGTGGGCTTCTCCCTGAAAAACTAACCAGATAGTAACAGACTCCAGCGGCAGGCAGCTACTGGGGACAAGCATGGTCGGGAACAGAGCAGTTATTTTTTCTTGAAGAGTTATCTAAGGTTCTTCTGCCTTGTCCGCTAAGCCTGTCTCAGAGATTTTTAAGAGTGTCATTAAAAACCAGGTCAGCAGAGAGAGCTCTTCGCTAATGTTCATGTGTCTTGCCCGAGTGGGGCCGTTCCAGCTGACCTTTGGAATAGCTAATGGGTTAATATTAAAGTCTGTGCAGAGTTAAGAGCGGGAAAATAATTAGCTTTATATCCTCTTCTTTGATTCAAGCATTCATTATCCGCATTCAGCTTTTCCCCATCATCTATTTACCCCTTCTTGTTTTCTGTTCTATGTATGCACTGTCCTGTATGCATTTGTGTGTGTGTGTGTGTGTGTGTTATAGGATAGGATCTTCATATGTAAGATTACATGTTTTTTTTTTTTACCTTTCAGAGATTGTATGACTTCACTTAATTTTATATATGTATTAAAAAATCTGAGCAGCCGTGAGCACTGAGCAAAGTTTTTATGCTGGGATTGTGGGAGGAAGTATATGGAAGCAAAATCGAAGGCTGGCCCAGCACTCAACATGTAATTGAAGCAATCCTCCTGCCTCAGTCTTCCAAGTGTGAGGTTACAGGAATCAGCCATTGTGCCTGCACAATACCTCATAAATTGTTGCATTTGCGTTTTTGCTTGAAATACTTTTCCCATGCAAATATCTATCAGTTCATACCTCTAAGCAGACGTCTCTGAGCTGGACTCACATCTCTTTACATGGCAGCTCACTTATCATTTGTAACAAGACTTGGAAGCTTCACATACCTAAAGAGAACTCCAGGGAAGCCTTGCTTGAGACTTTTGTCACTCACTGTGTAAAGTTTCCAATGAGCCCTTGCAATCTAGGCTTTCAGTTTTTGGGCGAAGATGTGTTATTTCCTTGGTCTTTTTTTCTGATTGTCCGTTTCTCCTCCCGGAAGCCCTCTTATTTAGCTGTCCAGTTTCCAAGGGAATCTAACACTCGGTGGACTGTTTAGCCAGCATGTGTGAGTCTTTCAGCCAAAACCACCAACAAAATAAAACAGACAAATCAAAAACCATGTTACTTTTTCTAGATGGGTACCCCGATTCTTAGTTTTCTTATGATTCATTGTTTTAACTTTGACTTCACTTTCTGTAGAATTTCTGAACTTTTCTTTCATTATCATTTTTATTTTCTGCAATCTCCTTTTCTTTTATTCTTTTAGAATATTCTGTTCTTATTTCTTGTATGCAGTGATACTTGACCCCTCAGAATACATAGAGCATAGTTCTTTGGTGTTAATGGTGCATCGTTTTAACTTGTTTGTTTCACTGACACAGCATCTTTTATAACCCAGACTGTTCTCATCCTCACCGCATTAGCCTAGGTTGGCCTTAAGACTCCTAGTCTTTCTGCCCCAACCTCCGAAGTGTATGTGCTAGCACACCTAGCCTCAGACAGTTTTTGCTGCTGGGTTCCTCAAGTATTATTGAGAGTGGTTTAATTACTGAGAGTGGTCTCTGTGCTGTTTGAGTTGGAGTCTTTCCTTCTCTCTGTCCTCCCTCTTGGTTGCTCCTCTTCTCTGCTTTTGTCTATTAGTATTTTTGATGTTGCCAGTGGATCATTCTATCTTTTTTCTTTTTTTGTACTATTTGTCATATGTTGGAGATGGCTGAAAGAGACATCCATACCTGATACAAGTCAAATGACTTCAGGTGAACTCGTGTGCAAATGTGTGTATATTTTTATGTCTCTCTTATAGTGTTAATGGCTGTATTATGAGTACTATTACTGTAGAGATTCGAGAGTTGCCTTGAACACATCCAGAGCATCCATTTTGGAAGGCTGAGATGTTAGAACCCATATGTGTATGCAAATATGTAGTCCAAGAAAATAAAAATAAATGCTTTCAAGCTGAATTTATTTCCTTTCAAGTTGTTATATAATATGCCATATATTAAAGTAAAAATGCAGTATCTGATGCTTAACATTTTTTAAAAAATGAATTTTCCCTTCACTTGAAGGGTTTCCTTTAGAGCAGGTAAATTTTCAGAAGTTGTGCAGGGAGCTGAGCAATAACCACAGACCTGAGCCTTGAGTGCATTTTGATATTGAACAAGACATTTTTTACACTGGATTAATTTTACTTTCCTTGACTGTGATCTTGCAAAATTTGGCTTGGCTTCTCTTTTTTCTTGTTAGTGCATGGTTTTAATTAAACTATACCTTTGTGCAGTACTACATGAATTCTGTGGTCATTGACAGGAGACAAAGTGGTTTTAACAACGTAATGGGTTTCTGGATTATCCTGGGAGTCTTCATTCTCAGCTAGGAAGTGGAAACACAGTCGTTTCTCTAATCCATTATAAACGTCCAAGACCAGGCTCACTCTCAAGACTGGATAATGACCTCTCCCCCATAAAGTGTACAGACTGCATTCATGCCTGATTGACTCTTTTCTGTCTCCGAGGCCTGTTCAGAAATACTTGATCAGCAAAGGTCAGCTGGAGCTGAGTTGAATTTCTCTAAGAGTGTATCTCTCAGTTATTAGGATTAAAGGATTCCAGAAATTGGATCCTAAGCTGCATCCCAAGCTTAGGTTGACAGCATATAGCCTGCAGGCCGCACTTCACTTGTCACGGTGGCAAGTGAAATTGAAAAATCTGCAAGGCCTCTGCCATATCAGACAGCACAATTATAAACCTCAAGGTTCACTGCCCCCCTTTGCACTTAGGTCATGGGCATGAATATCTAATTGATCTCTCAAACCATTTTTTGAAACTGTCATTTAGTGTGCGCATGTGGATGTTTGTGTGTGTTCAGATGTGCGTGCATGGGTGTGTATATGTTTATGGAGGTCAAGGGCGAACGTTGAGTGCTGTTCCTGAGCTTTCATCTACTTCTCTTTGAGACAGAGTCTCATACTGGCCTGGAGCTTGCCAAGTGGGCTAGGTGGCTAGCAAGACTGGCTTCACCACTCTCTAACTCCCAGTGCTCATGTTACAAACATTTACCACTATTTTTTTTTTGTTGTTGTTGTTGTTCTTGTTTGATTTGTTTGTTTTTGAGATGGGGTTTCTCTATATAGTCTTGACTATTCTGGACTTGCTTTGTAAGCCAGGCTGGCCTTGAACTTACAGAGATCCACCTGCTTCTGTCTCCTTGAGTGCTGGGATTACAGGCATGTGCCACCATGCCCGGCTCCACTACTGGGTTTCTAAATTCTGGTTCTGGGGATAAAATTCAGGTCCTCACACTTGCAAGGTAAGTACTTTGCTAACTGTGCCATCTCTTTAATGTTCCCTCACACTGATTATTTTTTTATTTAAGATTGTCTTTTTGTTTCAGTATTGGAACCCTGGGTCTTACGTCTTGCTTAAAACAGAACCTAAGCAAGAATTCTGTCACAGAACTACAATCTCAGCCTATTTGACCTTCTTCTGCTTCTCAGATTTGTGTAAGTTAAAGACTAGGGAGATGTCTTAGGTTCCTAATGAATAATAAGAAATCATCTCATGTATTTCAATCCATTTCATATTTTAAAATCTACTCTCCTATACATAAAAGATAATAATGAAAAGATACATGAAGATAATAATGAAGCTAAATCTGACTATGAGAAAATATTTCTAGTTACAAACAAGAACTAATTTTTACAAAGAGTTAAGCCATATAAATGCTATCATTGCATGGTAGAAATGTTGCAGGGCAGATAAATGCATGAAAAAGTAATGAAACAGGAGGCAGCTTTGCTTCATGACAATCCATCCCAGGGAGACCCAGTCAAGTTATTCTGTAGATTGGAGAGAATGCATTATGTATGTGTCAGTGGTGATGTCAATGCATGCAGAAGAAAACGAAATTGAGATGCATGTCCAAGCTCTAAAGTAAGCCCTGGAGAATGATCTTCATTTCAGAGGCTGACTTTCAAGGCATAAGTAGCAAGCTGCCATTCAGCTAGAACAGCTGCCAGCACTGGGACCTCTGGTTCATTGGTAACCACCACCAAGGAGATCCGCCCCTTTAGTGTAGTTTTCCATTACCAGAAAATACAAATGTTTTACTTCTACAAAATACTGATTTGGCCAACCTTGTTAAGACGTTAAGGGAGTGGTAAAAACTTAGTGGAGCTTACCTTGGCAGTGCAAGCTGTTAATACCAGCACTACTGAGTCTCATCTTTGTACACCGAACCAGATTCTGATGATGTACCAGAAAGGAAAACATGTGGTCTTTATTTTAGTGGAACTTTATAGTCTATTGGCTGTAATAAAAGTTAAAATAACTGATGGTTGTAAGTTAGTACAAGAAGGGTTTTGATGCAGAGTCAGAGTGCAATGAACAAAAAATAACGGGACACTAGACCTAATCTGTGAATGATTAGGAAAGCTCTCGCGATAAAAGTTTCCACCATAGCACTTACATTTATTAAGCATTGAAAACAATGTTGAAGTGATGTATCATATATGGGCGAGTGTATATAAGTGATAGCCAAGTTCTCTGCCATTTATTTTGTGTAATCTAATAATGCAAGCACAGGTTTGGGCACTCAACATCTCATCAATCATCTGTGTCTGATAATTGCATGGTAATGAAGACAGTGGAAATCAGTGACAAAGTGCCACTGCACAGCCTGCAAAACAAAGGATTTCATAAAATTGATGGGGGTGAGATTGGAGAATGGCTAAGCCATTAGTAAACCTGAATGAAGCAAAATTAAACCATACACATTTTCCATTTTCAGTTTATTTCTCATACACTATATCAAGAATATAGTTTCCCTTCCCTTTACTTCTCCAAGTTCCTACCCACCCACGCCTCCCTGCTGGATCTACTTCTTTACTGTTTCTCATTAGAAAAGAACAACCTTCTAAGAGATAGCAACCAAACACGACAAAATAAAATATAAGATGAAGCAAGAACTATCATATTGTGGTGGTTTGGATAAGTGTGGTACCCATAAGCTCATGTGTATGAATGCTTGACCCATAGGAAGAAGCACCATTAGAAGACAGTGGCCTTGGTGGTGCAGGTATGACCTTGTTGGAGGAAGTGTATCACTGTGGGGGCAGGCCTTGAGGTCTTCTGTGCTTAGGCTACCCACAGTGTGGCAGCCAGTCTCTTGCTGGTGCCTACAGATCAAGATGTAGAACTCTTGGCTCTTCCAGTACCATGTCTGCCTGCACGCTGCCATGATTCCCGTGATGATGATAATGAACTAAACCTCTGAAACCATAAGCCAGTCCAAGTTAAATGTCTTCCTTTATAAGAGTTGCTGTGGCTGTGGTGTCTCTTCACAGCAATAAAATCCCAACTATACCTACTGAACTTGGACACAGAGAAGAAAAGGAAAGTCCCAAGAGCAGGCACAGGAGTCGGGACTGATTCATTTTTACAGTCAGTAGTCTCACTAAAATACAAAGCTAATATCTATGAAATATCTATGCCGAGGATCTGGTATAGAACCATGTAGGCCCTGTGCTTGCTGCTTCAGTTCTGTGAGGTCATATGCAACTTGCTTGGTAGATCCAGAGGCTCTTGTTCTCCTAGCATGCTCCATCCCCTATGATTATTACAATCTTTTTTTTTTTAAAGATTTATTTATTTATTATACATACAATGTTTTGTCTGCATGTACACCTGCACACTAGAAGAGGGCACCCAGATCTCATTATAAATAATTGAGAGACACCATGTGGTTGCTGGGAACTGAACTCAAGACCTCTGGAAGAGCAGCCTGTGCACTTAACCTCTGAGCCACCTCTCCAGCCCAACTCTTACAATCTTTCAACCTCTTTTATGTGATTTCCTGAGCTCTGAGGGGAGGGGTTTGATGGAGACCTTCTGTTTAGACTCTCTCTTCATGTAATGCCTGACTGTGGGTCTCTGCATCCTTTGACATCTGCTGTCAGAAGAAGCCTCTCCAAGGATGACTGGATGAGGCACTGATCCATTTGTATAGCAGATTATACAGCAGTCATTTTATTGCTATATTCTTTTTGACCAGCAGTGTTTGGTTTTACCCTCTGTGGTAGTTTGAGTGAAAATGGTCCCCATAGGGAGTGGCACTATTGGGAGGTGTGGCCTTGTTGGAGTAGGTGTGGCCTTGTTGGAGTAGGTGTGGCCTCATTGGAGCAGATGTCACATTGTTGGAGGAAGTGGGCTTGAGGTTTTAGAAGGCTAAACCAGGCCCAGTGTCACTCTCTCTTCCTGCTGCCTGCCAATCTGGATGTAGAACTCTCAGTTACTTTTCAGCACCATGTCTGCCTGCATGCTGCCGTGCTTTCTGCCATGATGATAATGGATTAAACCTCTGAAGTGTAAGAGAGCCCCAGTTAAATACTTTTGTTTATAAGCTTTGCCATAGTTATGGTGTCTCTTCACAACAACAGAAACCTTAATTAAGACACCCTAGGTCAATAGGCCAGCTAGTCTCTGGTTCTTGGTTTCTCAAGCAGTGTTGGGCATGGGTTCCCTCTCACGGAGTGGGCCTTAAGTTAAATCAGACACTGGCTGGCTACTCCACAAGTTCTGTGCCAACGCTGTCCTAGCATATTTTGCAGGCAGGACAGATTGTAGGCAGATGTTTTGTGTCTGGGTTGATATCCACGTTTTTATTTCGGTAGCCTGCAGAGTACCTTCCTTTACCAAAGAAACTATAAGGTAAGGCTCCATGGAGGCATCAGCTTGATGAATTGTATGGGCATTGTCCATGGCAGTGGGGCCCCAATGTCAATTTGCAGAGAGCAACCCTTTGTCTTAGCAACAGTCTGGGTTGTTTGGGGATTTTCATGGGACTCACTTGGGCAACCACTCAACTGAATGCACCTAGTTCTACCACTGGAAGACTTGCCTGGCTACAAGAGACAGCCAGCTGAGACTCTGTATCCCCTATTATATTAGTAGGAGTCCTCGTTAGGATCACTTTCATACATTCCAGGAAGTTTCCACTGCACTAAGTTTCCACACCATTCCCCAAATGCTTCCCCATTATAGCCATCTCTCCCTACACTCTCTCCCTCTGCCCCATTTCCTCTCCAACCTGATCCTTCTTACTCCTGTCCCCACCCATCCCTAGGCCACTGGTAATCTATTCAGCTTCCCCTCCCAGGGAGATGTATGCATCCCAGCCTCCTCATCTTTACCTAACCTTTCTGAGTATATGGATTGTAGATTGGTTATCATTTATTTAGAGGCTAATATCCACTTAAAAGTGAATACATACCATATTTATCATTTTGGATCTGGGTTACCTCATTCAGGATAATTTTTTCTAGTTTCATCCATTTGCCTGAAATTTTCATGATGTCATTTTTTTTTTAAATAGCCAAGAATCTTACTGTTTCCCACTTAACTCCACAAGGAGAGCAACAGAACCAAAAAATCTGAGCACAGGGGTCTTTCCTGAGACTGCTATTCCAACCAAGGACTATGCATGGAGATAACCTAAGACCCCTGCACAGATGTAGCCCATGGCAGTTCAGTATCCAAGTGGGTTCCATTGTAATAGGAACAGGGACTGTCTCTGAGATGAACTGATTGGCCTGTTCTTTAATTACCTCCCCCTGAGGGGGAAGCAGCATTACCAGGCCACAGAAGAAGACAACACAGCTACTCCTGATGAGACCTAATTGACTAGGATCAGAAGGAAGGAAAAGAAGTCCTCCCCTATCAGTGGACTTGGGGAGGGGCATGCATGCAGAGGATGGAGGAAGGGAGGGATTGGGACAGGAGGAGGGAGGGAACCACGGGGGGGGGGGG
>NW_026596057.1:7372142-7413720 GCF_907164565.1 Psammomys obesus | reverse complement strand
GGGGGGGGGGGAAATACAAAGTGAATAAATTGTAATTAATAAAGAAAAAATTAAAAAAAAATAGCCAAGAATTACTCCATTGTGCAAATGTATCCATTCTTCAGTTGAGGGACATCTATGTTGTTTCCAGATTCTGGCTATTATGAATAAAGCTGCTATGAGCATGGTTGAGCAAGTGTCCTTGTGTGAAATGGGACATCCTTTGGGTATAGGCCCGAGAGTAGTATGGCTGGGTCTTAGGTAGATCAATTCCCAACTTTGTAAGGAACTGCCATATTGATTCTAATAGTGGCTGTACAAGTTTGCACATCCACCAGCAATGGAGCAATGTCCCCCTTGCGCCATATCCTCCTCCCTTGTGTTACTGATCTTAGTAATTCTGACCAAGGTATTTATTTCTTCTATCATGTCTTCAGTGTCTGAGGTTTTCTATTCTATCTCCTTTATTCTGTTTGGTGATGTTTGCCCCTGTAGTTTCTGTTCAAATTCCTAAATTTTTA
Organism: Psammomys obesus; assembly: GCF_907164565.1. Lineage (NCBI taxonomy): Eukaryota > Metazoa > Chordata > Mammalia > Rodentia > Muridae > Psammomys > Psammomys obesus. The sequence goes on along the minus strand of NW_026596057.1, from coordinate 7,413,220 downwards.
TTTCTAGAATTCCTTCAGTTTGTGTTTTCTTTATCACTCTTATTTCCATTTCCAAGTCTTGAACAGTTTTATTCATTTTCTCAGTTTCTTTTTCAAAGGGATTTATTAATTTTCTCCAATAGTTTGTGTTTTCCTGGATTTCTTTAAGGGGTTTAGTAGCTTCCTCTTTAAGGACCTCTATCATCGTCATATAGTTGGTTTTAAGGATTTTTTTTCTCATGCTTCAGCTACATTGGAATGTTCAGGGCCTGCTCTGGTAGAATTGCTGGGCTCCACTGGATACACATTGCCCTGGCTGTTATTGATTGTATTCTTATGCTGGCATCCAGGTATTAGGGTTGGGGAGGTTATAGGTTTAGATACTGAGTTTTGGGCTTGTCTTTGTTGGCTGACTGTTTTGTTCCCTGGTTTCTGTTTCCTCTCTGCATTTTCAGAGCATGTGTTGGCTGTGTGTTGCCTGTTCTGATGGCCTGATCAGCTGGTGTGCTTACAGGAAAGGCCTCTTGGTATTGGAGGTTGGGGTACTGGGATGAGCCTGGGGAAGGAAGCTTGGGAGGAAAGTCTTGTGATCTGTTAGGGATGGGTCAAAGAGGAACTGGAGATAGCAGCAGGTTTCCTGCTACAGAGCTGGAGGGTGAGAGACGATTGGATCTCAGGAGCAGTAGGAGAGGTGTGGGTCCACCTTTCCTACTTGTTGCACTGGATTTGCTCTTGGGTGTCAGGGGGTGCCTGCTGGGGTTGGGGTCTAAGACAAAGCTGAGTCAGGGAAGGAAAATTAGAAGGAGAGCTGTGGGAGCATGGGGGCAGGGGCGGCTGCCATGAGTGTTCTGCTGAAGAGCTGGGGATGAGACTGGGGGATTGGAGAAAGGGGTCAAAAAGTCAGAAGGAAGGACTGTGAGATCCACAGGAGACGTGGGTGGGGAAATGAAGGCTGCATCCGGTATTCTGTTGCAGAGTTGGGGATGAGACTGGGGGATTAGATTCGGAGGGGAGGAGGGAACGGTTGGGGTCTTCAGTTAGCTTACCTGTTCTGCTTAAGCTGATGTGTTCCTAGGGACTGCCTGCTGGTGTCGGAGACTGGGAAAATAGGATGAATTGGGGAAGATATTTGTGTATTGGGGGGATGGGGTCAGATAGGAAAGGGAGACTGCAGTGGGTTTCCTGCTACAGAGCTGGGGATGAGACTCCATATAGGAAAAAAAATTAAAAATGGCAAAGAGGCTATTGGCAAGTATTCCAACACGACAGAAATTTCAAAAGGCACTGACCAGCTGAGAGTGGTGGCGCACACCGCTAATCCCAGCATTCGGGAAGGCAGAGGCAGAGGCAGAGGCAGAGGCAGAGGCAGGTGGATCTCTGTGAGTTTGCGCTCAGCCTGGTCTACAAAGAGAGTCCAGGACAGCCAAGGTGATACCTTGGTGGTGGTGGGGAGACATTGACAAGAATATAAAGTAGTTAAAGTAGTTTGAGTCACTTGGCAAAAAATGATTATACTTTGACTATTAAAAAAAAATCACTAATTTTAGGGTGGAGAGATGCCTCAGCAGCTAAAGGAGCTTGCTTGCCTCCAAGCCTTATGACCTGAGTTTGATACCATCCCTGCATGGCAGACAAAGAGAGCCAGCTTCCGCAAGTTGTCCTTTGACCTCCACATGTGCCTCATGGCATATGTATGCATACACATAATAAGTAAATGGAATAAAAGTTTTTAAAAACTCACTTATCCTCTATTCTTGCCTTCAAAGCGGTATGAGACTGAAGGTTGTTCTAAGCTGTCATATAAATTGTCACCCATGGAATCGTGTTGTCCTACAATACCAATTATAAGCAATATGTTGTTAAATAAAAGGCAAAGCATGGGAACAGGGACTGTTTTTGACATGAACCCAATGCCGGGCCCTTTGAACTCCCCATCCCCCAAGAGAGGAGCAGCCCTGCTAGGCCACAGAGGAGGACTTTGCAGCCAGTCCTGAAGATACCTCATAAAACAGGGTCAGATGAAAGGGGAGGAGGTCCTCCCCTATCAGTGGACTTGGAAAGGGGCAGGGAGGAGATAAGGGAGGGAGGGATTGGGAAGAAATGAGGGAGCGGGATACAGCTGGGATACAGAGTTAATAAAATGTGACTAATAATAAAAATAAAAAAGGCGAAGCATGCTTATTATCATAACTTTCGGTTTCACTTCTGAGGCTGAAATCTTGATCAAATCTCTTATTTATTATGAGCTTCTGCTTATCACTTAAAATGGGTTCAGCTATGAGGACCACTTCCTGGTACCATCTGTACTTTGAGCACTAGAGTTATGGCATGTGACACCCACACTATTTAGAGATCTGTTCAAAGATCTTGATATCTCCTTGATAGAGATATCAAGGAGGAATGAGGAAGCAGGGAAGTCTTCCTGGAGGAGGCAGTGCCAGAGCACTTAGACTGTGGCTTCAGTGGCAGGTAAATTGAGGCATCTGGATGCAAAGGCACGGCCTCCTCAGGCCCTCAGTGGGATAGCCTGGGGTTTAGGGCTTCAGATCCCTGGGTTCTCTCCTACTTGCTGTGTGAACAAGGAAAAATTACTTCTGTGACACTTTGATTTCTTATTTGGGAATTTATACCTAGGGAAAAAAATACAGTCTACTATACATCTACGCTTCATAAGCTAATAAAAATACCTCAGTTCTGCTCACTTCCTTGGGGACTTGCAGAGAGACACCAACCGCATAGACAAAGACCTTTATCTGCGGTTGGTCAGATCTAGTTAGGAGTGAAGGTTTGCAATTAAGTGCCCCTTGTCTTGGGGAGTTGTCAGTAAGAACCCAGACACATTAACCACTTCTGACGCTTGGAGACAGCCCTGCGCTGTTAATGTTCACTTGCTTGCATGTCGGAGGTTGCATTTGAAAGCAAGGTGAGAATGAAGGGACTGAGACCAAAGTTGAAAATCCAGGAATTTGGGTAAGGTATGACTGGACCTGAACTTGGAAGATACTACGGGAAAGAGAGGAGGCATGCGCAAGACACTTGAGATGGAGAGGCCATGACTTGAAGCAGGTGTCACAAACAGTCCCATTAATGTGCAGCAATCGGTAACAGGGCCCCTCAGATCATTTCCCATCACTGCAACAAAGTCCTTGAGAAGGGTGAAATAGAAGTTTATTTTGTTCGTGGTTCTGGAGGCTGGAGGGTTCAAGGACACAGTGGCAGCTTCTGGTGAGAGGCTTCCACTATGTCATCGCATGGCAGAAAGGTCGAAGGGGAAATAAGTACTCAGAAAAAGTGATGAAATAAGAGGCAGCTTTGCTTTGTGACCACCACCCTATGGAGAATGATCCAGTACTTGAGAGCAGCACCAGTCTGTTTACAAGGGTGCCCCAGATACTTTCTCCATGGCTGGAGACTGACTCATGAATTCTGGGGGACGTCCCATAGAATGCGGTAAGGGAAAACTCTTCCTTGTAGCTTCTCTTGCACCAATTTAAGAAAACGTGAAGATTTACAGAGAAGTATAAGAGAGGCGAGGAGGACAGGTGCCCCCCAAGCTTTTAAGCAGCGTGACAGGGAGGCAGGCTCAGGGGACTTAGGAACAATTCGAGTTTTTAACGGCTTCATGGTCCTGTCCCACTGGGTCAGGATGGCATTTCTGGCTCCATCCCATTTTCCAGGGCCCACTAGGCGGTATTGATAAGGGGTACACGGTCCAAAGAAAACATGGCAAGCTAGTCTTGGGTCCTTAATGAACAGAAGCGGAATGTTGGGCTTTGAGCCTATGCACTGAGCGAGCTCATCCATGTAGGAAATGAAGTCAAGAGTGTCTTCACTGGTGTCTTTAATTTTACCCCTACGGGCAAAAAGGGGAAATAACATCCATTAACCAACCCCGTCCTGCATTTCCCTGGTTATAAGACTTACTCCCCACCCTGTTATTTTGTTACTGCTGTATTAGGATCAAACATTACTTTGGGAATGCTCTTCTATGTTGGGAAGAAATAGCAAGGGGAGTTTATTTAGGAAGCATGGCTTTGAGGGCAAATTATTTGTTGTAGGAGGTAGAAAGAGAAACATTGAGAAAATAGCTTTTGGTGTTTGTGCATGCCAGGAGGCTAAAACCTGGACTGTCTGATTAAGATGTTGTTGATGAATGAACAGGAGCAGAAAGCATTTCATATGTGGACAGGGAAATGAATAATCCCAGCTACCTGGGAGGCTGAGGCAGGAGGATTACCTGAGTAATCAATTATATGATGATACTTAAGCTATGGGCCAGCATGAGGCTGTCTAGGGGTGAGAGCTAATTTGGGGGCTTATCAGGTTTAAGGGGGAAGATGATAGAGAAGCAAATATAGACAAAGCCCAGCCTGTGAGTGGGAAGTAAATACACACAGAACGGATTTCCTGGGATCATGTGAAGGTGAGGCAGGAAGGCAGGGTCAGGTTCCTAAGTCCCAGGTAGTTGAATAGGACTTACTAACGATCCCCTAGAGCCAGCTTTATACCTTTTAATGAGCTCATACCTTTTAATGAGCTGTTCCTTTTTAGTGACTTCGGCCATCAGTTTCTGGGACGGAGGTATGTCACAGAGTCCTGTGAGGAACAGGGGAAGCAAACAGTAACCATGTTAGCTTTTCTTCTCCTTAAGTTCTCCATCACTCTCATTTCTGGCCTCCGTCTGCTCCAGCCTCAGACCGTAGGAACTGCAGAACAATGGCAAAGAACTTCCTGGAGGTAAAATCCCATCAACCAGGGAACCTCATCGCTGGAGTCTCACACAGGTGCCCTGTGGCCCATCCCCCAACCTGAGCCACTCGCAGTGGACATCACCTTTGCTCCAGCAGATTTGATGCCTTCTCCCCAGTTGCCACATCCACTGTCAAAGCTTCCGCCTCTCTCAGTGCTATGTGTATTGTGTAACATTCCTGCACGATATTTGCGTATGTTCCTGTGTGTTAAAACCACTTGCTGTTCACTTTTGGGACACATTTTTAGTTTTGTTATCAGGAAGTCTCCTGTGTGGTCAGTCTTGGCCTCAAACAGGAGCTCTCTCTCTCTCTCTCTCTCTCTCTCTCTCTCTCTCTCTGTGTGTGTGTGTGTGTGTTGTGAGGATCACCTCTGTTGGAACTCAGTCCAGAAAAGGAGGTGAGTGAAAAGAAAACTGAGCGCCTATAAGAACGCTCCTAGTCTGGTGACCTCAGATTCTTCAAAACATGGAATTGTTTCCGGAATGCAGTTTTGTGCCCCTCGCAGGTGTAGTGGATAGGAGTGAGTTTACTTCAGGTGACTCATTATTGTTTGCTGCTGTCATTCAAGTAAATCTTTAAACTATTCTTTCTATGCCTCTATGGAAAAACATGTCTTTTTTTTTTCACATGCAGCTTTTTCTTGTCATTGTATACAGCTTGAACTCATGAGAATTTTACTCATTCAACTTTTTTTTTTTAAGCACTCACAGTATAAACTGTCTGAGGCTTTGAATAAAGTTGGCTATTGGATAAGACTTTAGTCTGACTTATTTATCAGTTCCATTCTCCCAGAGTCCCACTGCCTCTAGAGCAGTGACAAACCTCCTTCTTAGGACAGTCTCAGACCTTGACCTCTGTCCCTGCTCTTTTTACTTCTAAGCCAGATTTTAACCTATCATCATGGACTTTAACCCTTCTCTCTAGTAGCCCAGCTTGCAGCATATCTAAAATCTCATTCTGGCCCTTTGGTTTTCTGCAGCTTTACCCTTACTTACTTTATTTGAACCTTCCTTCCCACCCCTACTCAAAGTCTCCCTTATTTGCCTCAGGCTACTTGTGACCATGATAATCTGTCCTGTCCCCTGACCTCTTCTGGTCAGTCCTGCTAGGCCTGGTACCAAGAGGCACTAGGGTATGGTTCATTACTCTCAGAGGGAGGTCTGAGCAACTCTGTGCCATGTTCTCTGCCAGGGCTTTGTTAACTTGTTAAAAGCTAGCAAGACTCTGGTTGCTGAAGTGCCTCTTGGAAGCTCTCCGTTGGACCATGCAATTACTTATACGCTCTGAACCAATTTTGCTGTGTCTTGCCAGCTGTGTATCATTTTAATAAGCGTTTTACAGCTCATTATACACAAACAACAAGAATATTAAGAGTCTTCTGTGGTTTTAGTGTAATTGGATAGTGCTGTGAAAGCACTTTAGTTGGCTTCAAAGAAATACAAATTCTTAATAATTTAATGAAATCTTGAGATTATTTCCCTGCAGTATAAAGATCTAAGCTTGCCTTATCCCATTCAAATAGCATGTTCGCAGTTGGGCTTTGTGGTGCAGGCCTGTAATTTGAGTTGCTCAGGAGACTGAAGCAGGAGGACCACAAGCTCACGGTCAGCTTGAAAATTTCAGTAGAAGCCTGTCTCAGAAAAGGAGAAGGAGAAAAAGAAGGAAGAAGAGGAGGAGGAAGAGAAGAAGGATAGAGAAAAAAAAAAGAAAAGGCTGAGAATGTAGCTTAGGGGTAGAGTATTTGCCTGGCATGTGCAAGGTCCTACAAAACATGTATTAAACAGACTCATATAAATAACCAAATAAATACATATGGGTTGAATAGTGACTTAGAGAGCATATACTGCTTTAAAAATATTTATTATTTTATGTATATGAGTGTATTGCCTACAGGTATGTGCAGGATCCCTTGAAATTGGTTGTAAGCTGCCATATAGGTGCTGTGACCTGAACCTATGTTCTTGGCGAGAAAATAAAGTTCTTTACTGACCCATCTCTTCAGCCTCAAGCATAGGTTTTCAAGTAAGGTTGTGTCTATTGCAATCACAGCATGAGATTACTAGTGATTGTTTTTTATTTATTAAGGATAACCTGTTTGGCCCAAATGTGAATGCTGTTTATACTTAAAAAACAGCACAGCTGCAGTTCTTTAAAACTCCAGCTAACCTAACTGGCATGGTATGATGCCAACAGTTAAGAGCAGCAGTTATTATTTAGTGGGCTCTCATGGTGTGTCAAGTACTCTGCTAACTGATTTGTAGAAAGTATCCATTAAAAAAATGTTTGACAAAAATATCATATGGTTGAAGGACCAGAGATCTGAAAAGATCTTTACAAAGCTAATGAATGTCAATGTTGGGGTTAGACCCCACTAGCTGCATCTCCAGAACCTTTAGCTGCTTAAAATGATAACTCACATGGTGTACTGCCCAGGGTCAAATGTTTTTATAAGTATGTGTTAACAGTTATGGGGCAGGATAGAAAGACAGGGAAAGTTATGAGGACTGGAGTCTGATTGAAGCCTCTCACCAAATGAGAATCAAGAATTCCAGGACAATTAACAGTTATGAAAGATGCTCACATAGAGACAATATTCCTTTAAGATAGAAATGAATGTTGAAATAGCAAAATGCTTTAAGGCCTAAACCTACATTATTTTGAAGTACGGCTTTCCTCCTTTCTTAGATATTTTCTGGGAAGATTAAAGACAAGACAGTTAAAACATCCCATTGGCCTTCAGACCTGGAACTTTTATCAGCTGGAATTCTAGGTCCCACCCTCTGGGCTCATACAGACTCCTCTGCCAAGACACTTTTCTGAGAAGCCAAGATGTGTCTTACCGTGTCTCCAAGATCCCTGTTTAATAAACTCCAGGCCTGCTTCATACTGGCTCATCCTGAAATTCTGTGGTGAAGCCAAGGATCTTGCTTTCCCTGAGTGGAGGTCCCTGGGATTTAGGGATCAACTCAGGCTGTGGGCTTCATGTAGAGCAGGGGTCTTTGCCCCACCACAGCTGACAGTTTGCTACTCTCTTAAGATCTCAGTTTTATTCACATTATCTCAATATCATTCTTTGGAGGCAATATAAACTTCTGCTTTTACTACAAATGGAAAGACTGAATTAGAGTAGAATGGGAACTTTAAGTGTAAAAACACTTGATCAATTCTGTTGTGTAACTTTATCACATCCACAGCATCAGCACAGCCTGCCCTCAATCAGATGGAATGAAACATATGAACATCTCTTATGATGCCACACACATATATACATATATATATATACATACATGTATATATATGTATATATACATACATGTATATATATGTATATATACATACATGTATATATGTATATATACATACATATATATATGTATATATACATACATGTATATATATGTATATATACATACATGTATATATATGTATATATACATACATGTATATATATGATTAATTGCTCATTAAGTCTGCTCCTCGTATTTTATATTACTTTAGCTCATGTCCGTTTGACTTTAGGTAAATGCATGCACTAATTTTGAGATTCAGTTGATGGCGTTTGTATTTAAATAGAGCTAACATACCTTTGAATACTCTCGTGGCCCACCGTGCTTGGAGCTCTGTGCCCACTAAGATAGACCCATTGAAGCGGATCAGGCCAATGATGGCTAATGTTGTTCTCTCCAAATTTGGGGGAAAGACTCGCTTGTATAGGACCATCTTTTTTGTACAAAGGCTTTTGAGAGGTTCTTCAAAGAAGGGAAAAGAAAATTCATATCCTGTCGTGAAGATCACTACGTCAATGTTGGCTTCCATTGTCCCATCTTCAAAGATGATAGAGGACTCTGTAAAATCCTTCACGCTGGTTTTCATGGTGATTTTCCCACAGAGGATGCAGTTTGGTAGCTCATCATTCACAATAAATTTTGGTGTTTTCCTTTAACAGAGGAAAATATATATATTCACTATAATTACCTACAAGAGACTTTAGCAAATGATTTCTTTAGTCAGTCAAATTTGATTATTTGCCATATCAAGGAAGTGAGTTGACCAGTGTCTAAATTTGAAGTTGGTAACCTGGTAAACAGTCTCTGTTTTTATAACTTGCTGCCTCCCTCCTTCCCATAGAAGGCATGTGGAAAATGACTCTTTTCTGATTTGATTTACAATTCCCTTTAAAAAATATTGCACTGAGGAAGATAGATAGATGATAGGGGCCAGTTCTTTCTTTCCTCTACATGTTCTGCAGACTGGACTCAGGTTCCCAAGCTTGGTGTCAGGTGCCTTTACGCACAAGCAGCCTCACCAATGCTTGACCTATAACTCTATCCATCAGAATTCATTTTTTTAGGGCAGTGATTTTATTTTGTTTCTTCTTCTTCTTCTTCTTCTTTTTTTTTCCTTTTCCAGTTTGAAGATTGAACCAAGGACCAAGCACATGCTAGGCAAGTAGTTTACCACTGAGCTATATCCCAAGTACAGCAATGCTTAAAGTATAAGGATAGAATAGACAACTAACCATTTGGGATCAATTTGGGGTTCTATAACACCCAGGTCCACAGAAATCAATGAGGTCAAGAGGAAACCAGTAAGAAACTATTTGTCTAAAGATAAAAACTATTAATCTATTTACATGAATGGCTGTTTTTTATCATTACACAATCTCATCAGACATATGGCCTTTATAAAACTAACAGGTCACGTCACCATCATCTCTGCCCTTTGTTTTTCTTATACATTAAAGTAGATGTTGCTAAAGGATATTTGACGGGTTAGGGGGCAGTGCAAGATGGTGGCGGCCAGTGTGTACCGTATCTGAGGGGAACAGGAGCTGAAACTCCGAAACTGGTGAGTGGAGGAGTGGCTGAAGCCAGAACATGGACATTGAGACTTTCTGGGCGGAGACCACCTGTTAGCTGGGAGTGTTTGGATCCAGGTCACCCATGAACGTCTCCAGGGACTGAGAGTGGCAAATATTCAACCCTTCTGCACTTCCTCTTGCCCCAAGCAGGACATTCCTGCTCAGCCCAAGCACTGCACTCAGTGACTGAGATGGCAGAGAAGGGCCTTCCAGATCTGTGCTACAGTGGGCAGCTGTACAGGCTCCCGGGTCTGCAGCTACAGTGGGCAGCAGCTAGCTCAAGCAGGAGCTTTCTTGCTTTGTGACTGAGACAGCAGAGGAGGCTACCCCAAGTACGGCTCTCCCTGACTGGAGGCCAAACAGTGGACACTATTGAGCTGACAGATCTCCTACACTCTGTGGGCACAAATCTGAGAGTAAAGAACAGGGTAACCCCTGTACTTTCCGATTGGGCCTGCAGCAAGTGAGTGTGCCTTCAAGGGAGTGCATGCAGAACCCCAAATCCAGAATCCAGATCTGGCTAGCAGCCAGACATCAGATCCCTCCCGTCCAAACCCCTGCTGTGGGCAACATAGGGATCCTTGGGACAGCATTCTCAACACTGAAGCCCCTGTCCTGCAGGTCTCTCAGTGGAGTCCAGGCAAACAATTCCTGGAGCCCAGACATATCTGAATACCAGGAGGACAGTATGACAGGCTTGTAGGCCACTGAGGTATTCAGGACACCTGCACATGCGCATTGCGCCTGCACCAGCACCAGCACCTGCACCTCTCCTGTGCTTGAGCTCCACCCTTTCAGGCATCTACAGGCTCTAGCACCTTGTCCATCAATGCACACTTCCATGCCCACACCTGCGCTTGCGCACATGTGCCTGCGACCTTCCTCTCTTAGCTACAGCTGAAACACCAGCATCCACTCTCAAACCGGTAGACCTCTCTCATCTTCCTGAAGAATACACCAGACCCTGAGACAGATGGACACAGTCTAAAGTACAGACTCCAGGAACAAACAGTGAAGGGTACAGATAAGCAGATGGCTAGAGGTCCATGTAAGAACACATCCAACTAAAATTTAGACATCATGGCTTCACCAGCAAACCCCCCCCCATCAATGGATTTGCTAATTCATCAGAAACACAGGAAAATTATCTCAAATCTATGCTTATCCGGCTATTAGAGGCACATAAAAAGGAAACAAAGCTCTCAAAGAAGTACAGACAAATGCAGCCAAAGAAATAGAGGCACAAGTAGGGCATATTGAGAGGAAACGAATAAAGCTCTCAAAAAAAATACAGGCAATACAGCCAAACAAATAGAGGCACAAGTAGAGGCACAAGTAATGGCATAGAGAGAGGAAATGAACAACAACAAAATAGAGGCCATCATGGAAAGACAGGAATCCACACTCAAACAAATAAAGGAAATGGTGCAAGACATGAAAACAGAATTAGAATCAATAAAGAAAACACAAAAAGAGAAAACCCTGGAGCTGGAGAACTTAGAGAAAAAAAATCAGGAACCACAAACATAAGCATCACCAACAGAATATAAGAGATAGGCTATGAAGATACAATTGCAGAAATTGGTATATCTCTCACAGAAAAAGTAAAATTGGAAAAGTTCCAAACACAAAACATCCAAGAAACAAAGGACACCATGAAAAGATGTAATCTGGGGCTGGAGAGATGGCTCAGAGGTCAAGAGCCCTGTCTGTTCTTCCAGAGGTCCTGAGTTCAATTCCCAGCAACCAATAAAAAAAAGAAAAGAAAAGACATAATCTAAGAATAATAGGAATCAATGAAAAAGAGGATTCCAGGCTCCAAGGACTGGAAAATATTTTCAAGAAAATCATAGAAGAAAATTTCTCCAATTTAAAGAAAGAGCTGTCCACAAACATACAAGAGACCTACCAAATACCAAATAGACTAGACCAGAAAATAAACTCCTCACATCACATAACAGTCAAAACACTAAATCTACAAAACAAAGAAAAAAATGCTAAAAGCAGCAAGGGATAAAGGCCAAGTAGCATACCAAGGTAGACCTATCAGAATCACACCAGACTTCGCAACAGAAACAATGAAAGCCTGAAGGGCCTGGGAAGATGTCATGCAGACTCTAAGAGACCACAGATCCCAACCCAGATTACAATACCCAGCAAAGCTTTCAATCAACATACATGGAGAAAACAAAGCATTCCATGAAAAAACTAAACTTAAACAATATCTACACAGCAACCAAGCCCTATAGAAGATACTAGAAGGAAAACTCCAATCCAATGAAATTAACTACACCCAAGAAAACATAGGATACGGATAACTTCACAACAAAAATTAAAAGAAAACAAGCATTGAAACACAGTAACAACACCAGTTCCACAATAAAAGGAACTAACATTCATTGGTCACTATTATCTATCAACATCAATGGACTCAACTCTCTAATCAAAAGACACAGACTAATAGAATGGCTGTAGAAACAGGATCCAACATTCTGCTGCATCCAAGAAACACACCTCTGCAACAAAGATAAACATTACCTCAGAGTAAAGGGCTACAAAAATATTTGTCAAGCAAACAGACCCAGAAAACAAGCTGGGGTAGCTATCCTAATATCTAATAAAATAGATTTTTAAACAAAATCAATCAAAAAGATGAGGAGGGACACTTCATTCTCATCAAAGGAAAAATCCACCAGGAGGACATCACAATCCTGAACATCTATGCCCCAAATACAAGAGCAACTGCATTTGTAAATGAAACATTATTAAAGCTTAAATCACACATGAATCCCAACACCTTTACAGTGGGAGACTTCAACACTCCACTCTCACCAAGGGACAGATCATTTAGACAGACGCTAACTAGGGAAATAATGACACTTACAGAGGTCCTAAATCAAAATGACCTAGTACATGTCTACAGAACTTTTCACCCAAAGTCAAAAGAGTATACTTTCTTTTCAGCACCCCTCAGAACCTTCTCCAAAATTGACCATATAGTAGTCGGACACAAAGCAAGCCTCAGCAGATACAAGAAGATTGAAATAATCCCTTGTATCATATCAGACCACCATGGCTTAAAACTAGACCTCAACAACAACAGAAATAACAAAAAGCCTACATACACATGGAAACTGAACAACTTTCTACTCAATGACAACTTGGTCAGGGAAGACATAAAAAAAGAAATTAGAGACTTCCTAAAATTCAATGAAAATGAAGGCACAACTTACCCAAACTTGTGGGACACAATGAAAACAGTGCTAAGAGGAAAGCTCATAGCACTAAGTTCCTTCAGAAAGACATTTGAGACTTCTCATACAAGCAACTTAACAGAACACCTAGAAGCCCTGGGGGGTGGGGGGAGAAGCAGACACACCCAAGAGGAATAGATGATTGGAAATAATCAAACTCAGAGCTGAAATCAATAAATTAGAAACAAAGAAAACAATTCAAAGAATCAATGAGACCAAGAGCTGGTTCTTTGAGAAAATCAACAAGATAGACAAACCCTTAGCCAAACTAACTAAAATGCAGAGAGAAACTATCCAAATCAGCAAGATCAGAAATGAACAAACACTGAGGAAATCCAACTAATCATTATATCTTACTACAAAAGCCTATATGCCACAAAATTTGAAAATCTAAATGAAATGGACAATTTTCTTGATAGATTCCATTTACCAAAATTAAACCAAGATCAGGTAAATAGATTAAATAGTCCTATATCCCCCAAGGAAATAGAAAGTCATCAAAAGTCTCACTTCCAAAAAAAAAAAAAAAAAAAAAAAAAAAAAAAAAAAAAAAAAAAAAAGCCCAGGGCCAAATGGTTTCAGCACAGAATTCTACCAAACCTTCAAAAAAGAGCTAACTCCAATTCTCTTCAAACTATTCCACAAACTAGAAACAGAAGGAACATTACCAAACTCATTCTATGAAGCCACAGTCACCTTGATACCTAAAAAGACCCAACAAAAAAGAGAACTTCAAACTTATCTCTCATCAACATTGATGCAAAAATACTCAATAAAATACTTGCAAACCGAATCCAAGAGCCCATAAAGGATATCATCCACCATGACCAAGCAGGCTTCATCCATCCCAGTCATGCAGGGGTGGTTCAGTATATGGAAATCCATTAATGTAATCTACCATATAAACAAACTGAAGGAGAAAAATCACATGGTCATCTCCTTAGATGCAGAAAAACATTTGAAAAAATTCAACACCCATTCATGTTTAAAGTCTTGGAGAGATCAGAGATACAAGGCACATACCTAAACATAGTAAAGATAACATACAGCAAGCCTATAGCCAACATCAAACTCAATGGAGAGAAACTTAAATCAATCCCACTGAAATCAGGGGCAAGGCAAGGCTTCCTACTCTTTCCATATCTCTTCAACATAGTACTTGAAGTCCTAGCTAGAGCAATAAGACAACTAAAGGAAATCAAGGGGATACTAATCGGAAAGGAAGAAGTCAAAGTATCACTATTTTCAGATGATATGATAATATATATAAGTGATTCCAAAAATTCAACCAGAGAACTCCTTCAGCTGATAAACACCTTCAGCAAAGTGGCTAGATACAAAATCAACTCAAAAAATCAGTAGCCCTCCTGTATACGAAAGACAAAAGGGCTGAGAAAGAAATTAGGGAAATGACACCTTTCACAATAGCCACTAATAACATAAAGTACCTTGGTGTCACTCTAACCAAGCAAGTGAAAGATCTGTTTGGAAAAAACTTCAAGTCTCTTAAGAAAGAAATTGAAAAAGATATCAGAAGATGGAAAGATTTCCCATGCTCATGAATCGGTAGGATTAACATATTGAAAATGATTATCCTGCAAAGAGCAATCTACAGATTCAATGCAATTCCCATCAAAATACCAACACAATTTTTTACAGACCTTGAAAAAAATTCTCAATTTCATATGGAAAAACAAAACCCCCAGAATTGCTAAAACAATCCTGTACAACAGATCATATGGAGGTATCTCCGTCCCTGATATCAAGCTGTACTACAGAGCAATAGTAACAAAAACTACAGAGTAATAGTAATAATAGTAATGGTACTGGCTTAGAAACAGAATGGTAGATCAAAGGAATTGAATAGAAGACCCAGAAATAAACCCATATACCTATGGATATACAGATATACAGACATTTTTGACAAAGAAGCCAAAACCATACAATGGAAAGAAAAGACAGCATCTTCAACAAATGGTGCTGATCTAACTAGATGTCTACATGTAGAAAAATGCAAATAGATCCATATTTATCACTCTTCACAAAACTAAAGTCCAAGTGGATCAAAGACCTCAACATAAAACCAGACACACTAAACCGCTTAGAAGAAAAAGTAGGGAACAGCCTTGAACTCATTGGCACAGGAGACAAATTCCTGAAGAGAACACCAACAGCACAGACTCTAGGAGCAACAATCAATAAATGGGACCTCATGAGACTGAAAAGCTTTTGTAAAGCAAAGGACACTGTCATCAGAACAAAATGACAGCCTACAGACTGGGAAAGGATCTTCACCAACCCTATATCTGACAGAGGGCTAATATCTAGAATATATAAAGAACTCAAGAATTTAAACAGCAACAAATCAAGTAATCCAATTTAAAAATGGCGTATAGAGCTAAACAGAATTCTCAATAGAGGAATATTGAATGGCAGAGAAACACTTAAAGAAATGCTCAATGTCCTTAGTCATCAGGGAAATGGAAATCAAAATGACCCTGAGATTTCACCTTACATCCACTAGAATGGCTAAGATCAAAAACTCAAGTGACAGTACATGCTGGAAAGGATGTGGAGAAAGAGAAACCCTCCTCCATTGCTGGTAGGAATATAAACTGAACAACCACTTTGGAAATCAATATGGTGCTTCTTCAGAAAATTAGGAATAGTGCTACCTCAAGATCCAGCTATACCACTCCTAGGCATATAACCAAAAGATGCTCAAGTATACAATAAGGATATTTGCACAACCATGTTCATAGCAGCTTTATTCATAATAGCCAGAATCTGGAAACAATCCAGATGTCCCTCCGTTGAGGAATGGATACAGAAATTGTGGTACATTTACACAATGGAATACTACTCAGCAATTAAAAACAAGGACATCATGAAATTTGCAGGCAAATGGTGAGAACTAGAAAAGATCATCTTGAGTGAGGTATCCCAGAAGCAGAAAGACACAGATGGTATATACTCACTTATAGTGGATATTAGTCATATAATATAGGATAAAAACACTAAAATCTGTACACCTTACAGAAGCTAAGCAAGAAGGAGGACCCTGGGTAAGATGATCAATCCTCAGTTAGAAAGGCAAATGGGATGGACAGTGGAAGAGGGAGAAAACAGGGAACAGGACAGGAGCCTACCACAGAGGGCCTCTGAAAGACTCTACCCAGCACGGTATCAAAGCAGATGCTGGGACTTATAGCTAAAATTTGGGCACAGTGCAAGGAAGCTTATGAAAGAAGGTGGAGATAGAAAGACCTGGAGAGAACAGGAGCTCTACAAGGAGAGCAACAGAACCAAAAAATCTGGGCCCAGGGGTCATTTCTGAGAATGATACTCCTCCCAAGGACCATGCATGGAGATAACCTAGAACCCCTGCACAGATGTAGCCCATGGCAGCTCAGTCTCTGGTTTCCCTAGTAAGGGGAACAGGGACTATCTTTGACATGAACTTAGTGGCTGGCTCTTTGATCACCTCCCCCTGAGAGGTGAGCTTTGACATGAACTTAATGGCTGGTTCTTTGATCACCTCCCCCTGAGAGGCAAGCAGCCTTACCAGGCCACAGAGGAAGACAATGCAGCCAGTCCTGATGAGACCTGATATAGACTAGGTTCAAATGGAAGGGGAGGAGGACCTCCCCTATAAGTGGACAGGGGGAAGGTCATGGGAGGAGATGAGGGAGGGGATGGAGGAAGGTTCTACAGCTGGGATATAAAGTGAATAAACCGTAATTAATAAAAAAAATAAATTAAAAAAAGAATGTTTGATTCAGGCATATATTAAAACCACACCTAATGACATAACATGAAGTTCAAAGTTTTTTTTTTTCATTTCAATATATAATTTTATACAATAGTATAGTAAGATATATTATTTTAGATACTCATGTTAGGAATTTATACCCTTTTCACAGTCAGACTAGACATTTATTATTCCAGGTAGTGAGAGACAGCAGTCTGTACTTGCTGATGCTGCCAGCACTGTATTTCTGGATGGTAGCAGTCTCAAGTTGTCCCAAAGCCAACTTACACTTCCTTTCATACCAGACATAAAAGTTTTCATCCTTTATTTTATTCTAGCATTGTGACTTTACTACTTTTGTTACCGGACAGAGAATATGCCCATTTCAAGAACTGCTGTAGAAATTGATGGACAATGTCTTAAGGAAATAAGTTTATAACAGGAGAAACTGTAGGTATTGAATATATAGAGTTCTGAATAGTACAGAATGAGAATTGTTGACTTAAAAATTTCCATCAGGGATCCAAATCAGAAAGGCAACAAGATACTGTCTCACTCCAGTTAGTATGGCTATTTTTTTTCTAAAAGGAAAATGTGGGTGAAGGAATAGAAAAAGAGGAATCTTTGTACTCTTGGTGGGAATGTAAATTAGTTCAGCCAATATGGAGAATACCATAAAACAACAACAACAATAACAACAACAACAACAACCCCAACTAACCAAACAACAAAAAATTAGGACTAGAACTACCATATGATCTGTCTATCTCACTTCTGGGAATAGATTCAAAAGTAATAGAATTAGCATTCCAAAGAGATATCTGCATGCCCATTTTAACTGTGGAATTATTCACATTAGCTAAGGTACAGAGTCAGCCTCAATGCTCAACAACAAATGCACGAATAAATGGATAAAATTTTTTCTCTCTCTCACACACACACACATACAACCCAGACTATTTTCAGCCTAAAGAAAAATGGAATCTTTCATCTATAGAAAAATGGAGAGACTTGAAGACTATGTTACATGAAATACATACAACTGAAAAGGTAAGTGCTGCACATTCATTTCTGCACGTGGAAGTGAAGATCAGAATAGTGACGATTAGAGGTGGAGAAGAATGACTATCGGGGAAAAGAAGGATGGAAACAAAGGAGGTTGGCTTTGAACCGTAGATGCTACGTGCATGTATGGAACTCAGTTGATACTTAAAATTTATACGAATTTGTAAAAATAGTGAAAGCAATCTGAAGCTTTCCCATGAAGTAAAAACTTAAGTACCCTTTTGCAATGCTTAATCCATAATTCTCATGGTTAAGCATTTTATTCAGTTGCCTCTCTTGATACCAGCTCATAAAACGTGAAGGCAGGACTCGTTTAATAAAATTATGCCATCTTCTTACGCGCATCATATTGAAAGGGTAGCCACCACCCCAGGGGCGGCTTAAGATCCAGCTACCGGTTCTAGTGCTGAGAAACACCTGAAAAGGAAAGAAGAAGGATAAACACATGCTCATCACTTTGGAGTATATTTTCTTTGATGTGCTTCAAATTACATTTTGGTTTTTCTAACATAGATCTACGGGTGACCATATGTTCTTGTTGCTATAGTTCTAAAAACACATCCCTTGACTTCTGTTAAATATCTTCGTTATATTATTTATACAATTATGAAAATAGGATTGTAATATTCGTAGGTATAATATGTTGGTCTGGAGATCTTGTGTGTGTTTGTGGTACATATGAGTGCAGATATGTGTGAATGCATGTATACATTCATGCAGAGACCAGGGCTCAACCTCTGGTCATTTCTCAGGAGCCATCTACCTTTTTTTTTTTTTTTTTTTTTTGAGGTAGGATCTCTTACACCAGGCTGGCTGTCCAGTGAGTCTCGGGGATCTGCTTTCCCAGAAGTACATACAGGCTGGCTTTTTATGTGGGCTCTGAGGATGGACCTCTGAACCTCGTGCTTTTGTGGCAATCATTTATTTGTGTGACTGAGCTAGCTCTCCAGGTTTTTGGTCTGGCAATTTTTTAACCATACGAATAGTAGAGAATTAAAAGGTTCAGAAAAGCAACTGTAACCAAATTAAAGACAAATCTATTCTTTTGAAATCTACTAATTTTCTTATAATTTATGAAATGTGAAATAGATCTTTAACTTGTGAGTTGTTTGGAATGTCTAAAATCATTATGTATACTTACATACCTATGCAAGTGAAAGATTGCTTTTATATTAAAACAAAGAACAGAGCTGATTTCTAGTAGGAGAGTTGGAGATTTTGGCAAACAACCTTACTGCTGACTGGGTTCTAACATGGGATTTTGACAGAATTATGGAGGGTTTATGTAATAGGAAGATGGCTAGGTATTAAATGCACATGCCTGTAATTCCGAAGTTTGTGAATCCGAAGCAAGAGTTTGAAGCCTGGTGAGGCTACATAGCGAGACTCTAATTCAATAGAGAACAGCAAGAAATGGCTGTTGGGAGAGGGAAAGATTGTAGGTGTGCAGGATCCAGAGATGAAGACAGGGAGATGGAGAAAGCTGTAGGAAAGTTTGGTCTCATTCCTTAAAGATCACCTTTGAACAATTCCTGTGGGTAGGCATTCATAGTTTTTCTGGAGCCTTTTGGACATAGTCAAGTTCTGGAAAGTGCAGACCAAGAGTGGCTTTGGGACTTTCCCCCACTTAAATCATGACAGCATAATTTACCAGTTGGGAAGGTGTTTATCGTCTTGGCAGTTTCTCTGTAGCCAGCGCCCATGCTGATAGGAGTGGACTCAGTAGTAGTGTGTACCTGAGCTGCTGTATTGCTGAGCTCCACTGCGATGTCTCCTCCAGTGTTTCCAAGACCAACCACCAAGAGGCGCTTGCCCTGAAAGGCGTCTGGAATCCTGTACTCTTGGCTGTGTAGGATCTGTCCTTTAAACTTATGGATTCCTGGGGGAAGGAAAGGATGGAAAGACCTGAACTACTTAAGCTCTAATCCTGCAGTACACAGCGATAGGGAGACACATTGCTTGTATCACCACTTGAGGCAGGAAGTAGAGACAGGAAGTGGAGGCAGGAAGTAGAGGCAGGAAGAACAACTCTTCCAGGAATTCAGTGAGCCCAAGTGCATATCTCATACAACCAGCCTTGTTAACAGTACTGTCCAGAGCTGGAGAGAGAGAGAGAGAGAGAGAGATTGCTCAGTGGGTAAAGGGGCTTGTTAACAAGCCCGACAGCCTAGGTTGGATTCCCAGAAACCACATGGTGGAAGGAGAGAAATGTCTTCTGCAGTTTGTCGTCTGGCTTCTGTATGTGCACTGTGGTATGTACACTGACTAGACACGAAAATGATAACGTTCATGTAACATAAGCCCGTGGATAACATCATAGCAAGTAGGAAAAACATGGGGACCATTCCTCTGCCATCTGGGGCAGGGCGCAGATTCCTGAGCTTGCTCCGTTCATTCAGTGCGCTGCTAGAAAGCCCAGCTACAGCAAAACGAAGAGGAGGAAGAACATTCACTTCGGAAAGAAGGAAGTTAAGTTTTCATCGTTTGCACGTAAGATGGTTTTACATACAGAAAACTCCTTGGATTCCACCCTGAAAAGCAACCCAGTAAGATTGATTAATTAAGGGAAATTGCAGAATACTAAATCAACATATGAAAGTAGCATATATAAAATAACATACAGAGTATTATCAGCATATACCAATGGAAAAAGATCTGATATAGTAGGACAATTTCATATATAGTAGAGTAGCTATAACAAAATAGCCTGGGATAAATTTAATCAAAGAGGGCAATGTATTAAAACACTGATGAAAAGTCAATGGATGGGGCAGTGGGTTAAAGGTCATGCCATCAAACCTGATGATCTGACTGCGATCCCTGGGTTTAAGCCCAGGCACCATTTAGAACACTCCTTGAGAAATTACGGATTGGATTCTCACTTGATCCCTGCTTTTAAACATATTTTTTGAATAAGATATTCTATTTACTTGTGATAGATTTTTGTAAGATTTACATTTAATTTTTCCCTTTCGAAGTCTATAGGTTTATCCCTCACATTCTTATCATTTCTTTCTGTTCCTCAGGGGCTGGAGAGCTGGCTCACTGGGAGTGTGTGCTTGCTATGCAAGCAGGAGGATCTCAGTTTGGATCCCAGGATCCATGTGAAAAGCTAGATGTGGCCTCATTTATGCCTGAAAGCCAGGAGCTGTTGGAGGCGGAGATGGTGGTTTCTGGGCCTTGCTGGCTACTGGCCTAGGTGAAGGTCGGTGAGAGACCTTGTCTCAAAAGCACCAGGCAGAAGGTGATAGAGCAGGACACCCAACACCTCCTCCCACCCTTGTGTATCTGCACACAGGCACCTGTACAAACACATGTATGCGTGACACAGCAAATACCATGGCCACATACACACACACACACACACACACACACACACACACACACACACACACAAAAAAAAAAAAAAAGAAAAGAAAAGAAAAAAATTCAAAACCTTACTTACTAATTGCTTTCAGAAAAATTGATGACGGAATAAAAGCAGGTTCACTACATTTTAGTAATCCTCACTTCCCTAATTTATTTGTCACACCTGGATTTAAATGGCTATCAGCTTTCTAAATAACCGATTATGACCTCAAAGATGAAGGTTTGCCAGTCATGAATGTGTTGAAAAGAATGTGCTGAGCTGTTTTCAAAGGGGATTTCAAAAACACCCTGATCTGAGAGGTGTAATAGGCAATTTTAAAGAGTGAATTTATTCATTTAAATGTATAACCTCTGTTTTGTTTCCTTTAAAAACTACCTGTCAAGCTTCTGTATTCTCTCACTTTAAGGTTTTGAATCATAGGCCAGTCCTGATTCAAAGGACCTACATAACTCAACCCCCCAAATTAAAGCCTTTAGGAAAAATGACAGATGTGTGATATTTTAAGTCTTGTTTGATTGCTGCACTTGAAGTGGCCATGCCGGGTAAGGCTTCAGCCACAGCGTTTCTATTAATACCTGAATAGGCACACTGCACACCAAAACACTGTTTTTTTTTTTTTACCGTTCAAAGTAATTCTGTGCATGTAATTTCCAAGCCAATGTAACACTGTGTACAAGCCTGGGGAAGTATTTTCAATTACGAGCAAGTCATTTTTCTTCTTGAAGAACCCAGGAGAGTAGTGAGGGTCTCAGGTAGAATGGACTCACCAGGGAAGGACTCCAGAGGTAGATGAGGGCTGAGGAACTGCCCAGTACAAACCATGACGGCGTCGAATACAGCTCTGTCCTGTTTGCCCTCTGTCTCTGTGACAACATCCCACCGGCCAGTTTCAGAGAAGTCTGGATGTTGTGTTACACTGAGCACAGTAGTCTGTGAGCAAGAGACAAACATTTGACTCTCACCCAGTGACTGGTAAAATAACCCGTCTGCTATTTCAAGTGGACCAACTCATGATATAAGCAAGGTCTGTAAATACCAGCTACTTCTTTCTTTCTTAGAGAAATTAAGTAGCATGTACAGTCTCACAAGTGCTCATATGTGGACCAGGATTTCGAAGAGCTGAATCCTTTCATTGGAAGGATGAGGCGGGACTTTCTTCTTGGTGAGAAGGAAATGGGCTATAATTCCTGATGCACTAGGAAGTCAGGAGAGCAAACTTTCCTTCAGCATAATTTCTATGTTGAGTTGTAGTCCTTTCTTCCCAATGGGTTTCATAAATAGAGTTATTCTTATTTTATTCTCAGGAAAAAAATTTTAAGTTTCATCCTAAATAAGAGTTTGACATTTACAGGTAGAATCAAGAAATTCAGTATTTTAATGATGTAAGTAAAGAACAGCGAGGAAAGAATTACCAAACTTTTCATATCAAGATAAAAATCAAAGAAAAGTTTCCTTAATCATCTCATTTCCATTAGATTGCTGACTAGGCCAGCCTCCATTCATGAACTTTCCACAACCCAAACCATCTTACCTTAAACTGAATATACTTCAGGAGGTCAAAGTGCTCAGCAAAGTCTCTGAGATAGTCCCAAAATTTCTCATGGCTCATATAATTGGGGCAATCTTCCTGGAATGGGAAGTCACTGTAACATGACATTTCCTTGCAGACATTTGTCACTAGTGACCTGTAGACCCTGGTCATCCCATCCTTGGAAGTTTCCTGTGGTGGAGGTAGATTTAGCATGAAGGAAAGAAGGAACAAGGAAAGAAGAAGGCAAGGAACTTTGGTGGCCTTGGTGGCTCATGCTTGTCCAGCTGAAAGAGTTCAGAGCAATTAGCATTCTACTTGTAATTTTAAAGAGTTCTAGGAACTGCAGCATTGGCTACCCATTTTGTCATGATAAGACATCCTTTCTGGGACGGGAATAATTAAGTGCAATATCTTTGCTCCATCAAAAGAAGCTGATGACAGTATGAAATTGTTCTTGACTGATTCCATAGACATAGGGCTCATGGTGAGCCTTGGCCAGCTATTCCTTCTTCACCTGTCATTGTCATAGAGACTCCCTCCATTCACTCTGGACATTTCTCTCCTTGCTTTTTTCCAGGGAACTGCTTGATAGTTTTTCTCATTTTATTCTATGAATATTTACTGATTATATTCATTCCATCAACATTAAAAATACCAGACACTAATTATAGGAACAAAACTTAGCCACCCTCATTAGCCCTTTCTCCCTCCCTCCCAGATTAACCACCAGGAAGAATTCATCATGAGCTGGTAACCTCTTCCTCCTGTTTTCCTTAACTCATTCTCTAGTCTTGGTCTCTATTACTCAAAAACAAGACAACAAAAGCATCTATATGCTAGGTACCAATAAACATCATATGTCTGAGGCTAATTTCCATTTCTCTCTCAATTTTATCTTTTCCCTGTTACTGTCTGCTGGAGGCCTTCCAGGACTCAAGGGTTTGTTGAGGGTAAGTGTTGGGGCCTCACAGCACTGTGCCCTGCATCTCAGAGCTGCTCATACTGCATCGCAAGGACCTCTTCATGGTTTCTGTTCTTTTCTCGGCTGTGTGGAGGGAGGTGGGGCTCCCTGTTTGTTTGGTGTACCCTTGTATTCTGACGGAGGGCCACGGGAAGCCCACGCTGAATTTTCCATAAGATCCGAACAGTGTCTGAGAGTCAGGTCACAACTACTCTACTCCAACTTCATCCTCACCCAGGATGCAATCCATTCGTTATTCACCAGCACCGTCCGGCTTGCTGGATGACGCTTTGCTACTGCCAGACTTTCCGAGTCCAGAAATCATCACAAACCTCCAGGCTGTGCTGATATTGCCAGATTTCCCTCTTTGTCTGCTCTGTTTCTCATGTCCTCGACTATGCCTTGCCTACTTCTCAGGCATCTTACATCCCACATAGCGTATATCATGGCTCCCACACACATATTTAGCTTGACACAGCGAGCTACCGTTTTGATCACCAAGGCAGGCTAATGCTGCCACAAGTGAGCAGAAGTGGCATGTAACCAGATTACGGCTATGAGATGGGAAGATTCGAACCACGCACAGTGAACTTCCATAGTCCCCCGAAGTCATCGGTTCTCTCAAAGCAGGTGGGCTCCAGGTCCTCATCCAAGCAGCACTTGATGGAGGACAGGCCACTCACGCCAGCTCCAATCACTGCAACTTTCTTGGCCATGGTGTGCTCTGTGTGAAGGTCAAGGAGAGCTTTGTATGGCAGTGTTGCAAGAGAACCCTGGACTCAGGGCTCAGCCTATGCAGTGTTACTAATGGTAACTCTTGCTAATGTTAAATAATTTCTCTCATTTAATCTGTTGGCGGGAGTCGGATCACACCTTGGTTAACAGTCGCAGGCTCTGGAAGTGGGCTGTTTTCAGTAGTGGCCTTACCTCTTACTAATTGTGTGACTTTCTGTGTGCCTTGCTTTTCTCATCGGTACAATGGGGGTGGTGATGGTGAGGAGCATCAGAGTTTTTGTGAAGGTTAAATGGCTGGTGTGTGTTGGAAGGGTTCAGAAGCACATGTGTTACTAGAAAGTGCTCAGTTAAGTCTAGTTGTTTTAATGACTGAGTGTAGCTAGTACATTAACCCCATGAGACTCGTATAACCCCTTAGTATGAGTATTAGTATGAGTATTAGTATTAGTATTACTATTTTCACTATCATTTTGCTTCTTCAAATCTTCTCCCAGAGAGATGGCTCAGTGGTTAAGAATACTGGTTCTTCCAGAGGACACGGGTTTAGTTCCCAGCAGACTCACGGTGCCTCACATTTGTCTGTAATTCCAGTTCCAAAGGACCTGATGGCCTATTCTGACTTCCTTGGGAACTTGGCATGCACATGGTTCATAGACATACATGCGGGAAAAATGCTCATATGTGTATGTGTGTGTATTTGTAAAACAAACCTTTTAAAATATAGTTAACAATCTAGAGAAACTATTTTGCAATAAACAAAATACTACTATGCCTAATATGTAAAATAAACTTATAAATTAATAATAAAAAAGAAAATGTGCATGAGAAAAAATCTCTTTTCAATAAAAAAGAAAAATAATAAAAAAAATGCCAATTGGACAAATTGACATGGACGGGCAATTTATCCAAGAAAAGAATAGCATCAATCAAGAAGTATACAAAGCCTTTCAATCTCATTAATGATACCAAACTTGAGGTAGCGTTTTCTAGCTTTCCAATACGAAGCTTGGAGAATGGAGCTGTGTTCGGTAAATCGATACATGCTGCAGCAGAGGAACTCTGCATGTATGCATCACTCACCACAGTGGTATTTCAAAAAATAAAAACAAATCCACAAAAAAGAAAGAAGAAGAAAGCTACACAATCAAAACAAAACAAAACAACAACAACAAAAAACCCAAATCCAACAAGAGCTAAACAAAACCCAGTGCCAAACAATCAAGCTATGCATTAAAACTTGAGGGGTTAAGAAAATGCACAGTGTGCCATCTCTGTCGTTTCTAAAGAGTGCTAAAACGTGACAAACACTGCTTTGTTCCCTGGTTAGACAGGGGACCCGAGTTTCTGAACTCGGACCTTTGTGTAACAAAACCCCACCTCATACCTGACAGGTCAGCAAACAATTCTGACTTGGAAAGACCCAGGTGATTAGCAGATCGAATGATCAGTTAGGATTCCTAGGACACTGACATTTGCTGAAGAGCTAACCGGCCTTCTCCTCACCGTTGCCCACTGCTGTATCGTTCTAAGATCAGCCGGAGTCCGAGGAGGGCCGCTGAAGCACCCACGCCTGTGACTGAGGCGGAGCCTTCCGTTTGGATGGCCTCCTCTTACTTGGCGCTGCTTTCTGTCTCCTTACCTCTATCAGCCTCAGTCAACAGGCTTCGGACGCAAATCACATGCCATCTGCGAAAAACACACTCTCCAGTCGCCCTCTGCAAGAGCAGTTTCTAGAAAAATTTCCTATTGAAGGGGGAGGGAGGGGAAGAGAAAGATATCCGGGACACTTACCTTGCAGGCATAGAGCAGATTCTAGGACTTGAAGTCAAAGGTGAGAGGTCAAAGGCGGTGTTTGTCTTATGAAACACAAAGAGGAAGTTTGAGTCTCAGAGCCTTGTTCTAAGAAGAAAACAGAACACTGACTTTGTTGGAAGTCTCAGTTTAACACAAAAGCAAGTTGCTTCTTCTGCCATGCTGTTGACAACAGGGAGCTTTATTAATATGAACTTGACACTTATATGCAGTCTCAGGGGAGGGCTGCGTGGGGACTTACAATGCAGCTTTCAGATTGGAAAGAAAGGAGCCCTGCCCCTTTCCCACACCCTCTGCTGGACAAGACCTAAAGGCACCCGAAGGCGGTGCTGCTATAATTGCTGCCTTTAGAGGGCGCCAAACTCTCATCGTCTCAGTGACATCTGATTTCATTCTGTCTTTATTCTTGGAGAATTTTTTTTTTTACAGGTATTCAATGAAATATGATCATATCTGTCCACGAATCCCTATCAACTTCCTCCATCCTCCAAACACATCTCAGTATAATGGCTTCATTTTTAGTTTGATACCTTGGTACCTTTAGTTCTGCCCATTCATGGAGGATAACGGATTTTTTGACTGGAGCGTGGGAATCCTGCCAGAGGCCGCACCTTCAAAGAATGATTCTCCTTGGTTAAGATTAAAAACAAAACAAAACAAAACAAAACAAAACAAAACAAAAAACCAAAAACAACTCACGGGATGACACATGCTGGAGAGGTTGTGGAGAAAGGGGAACCCTCCTCCATTGCAAACTTGTACAACTACTTTGGAAATCAATCTGGTGCTTTCTCAGACAATAGGAATAGTGCTACCTCAAGATGCAGCTATACCACTCCTGGCCATATATCCAAAAAGATGCACCACCATTCAATAAGGACATTTGCTCAACTATGTTCATAGCAGCTTTATTCATAATAGTCAGACTCTGGAAACAACCTAAATGTCCCTCAACTGAGGAATGGATACAGAAATTGTGGTACATTCACACAATGGAATACTACTCAGCAATTAAAAACAAGGAAATCATGAAATTTGCAGGCAAATGGATGGAACTGGAAAAGATCATCCTGATTGAGGTATCCGAGAAGCAGAAAGACACACATGGTATATACTTACTTGTAAGTGGATATTAGCCATATAATATAGGATAAACATACTAAAATCTATAGTCCTAAAGAAGCTAAACAACAAGAAGGACCCTAGGGAAGAGGGAAGAGGCTGAAACCTCACTCAGAAGGGCAAACAGGATAGACATCAGAAGTAGGAGAAGACAAGGAATAGGACAGGAGACTTCCACAGGTGGCTTCTGAAAGACTCTACCCATCAGGGTATGGAAGGAGATATTGAGACTCATGGCCAAACTTTGAGCAGAGTTCCAGAATCTTTTTAGAAGAAGAGGGAGATAGAAAGACCTGGAGGGGACAGGAACTGCATAAGGAGACCAACAGAGCCAAAAAACCTGGACACAGGGGGGCCTGCGCAGACTGATACTCCAACCAAGAACCATGCATGGAGAAGACCTAGACCCCTGCTCAGTTTCCAAGTGGGTAAGGGAGGCAGAGTCTCTGACATGAACTCAGTGGCTGGCTCTTTGATCACCTCTTCCTGTGGGGTGCAGCCTTACCAGGTCACAGAGGAAGACAATGCAGCCAGCCCTGATGAGACTTGATAGGCTAGGGTCAGATGGAAGGGGAAAAGGATCTCCCCTATTATTGGACTAGGGGAGGGGCATAGGGGGAGAGGAGGGTGGCACTGGTAGGAGATGAGGGAGGGGGCTATAGCCTGGATACAAAGTGAATAAACTGTGATTGAAAGAAAGACTTTAGTTTTGTGCAGGGTGATAAGTATGGATCTATTTGCATTTTTCTACATGTAGACATCCAGTTAGACCAGCACCATTTGTTGAAGATGCTGTCTTTTTTTTCCATCGAATGGTTTTGGCATCTTTGTAAAAAATCAGGTGTCCATAAATGTGTGAATTTAAAGTCCAAGTGGATCAAAGACCTCAACATAAAACCAGACACACTAAACTGCTTAGAAGAAAAAGTAGGGAACAGCCTTGAACTCATTGGCACAGGAGACAAATTCCTGAAGAGAATACCAACAGCATAGACTCTAAGAGCAACAATCAATAAATGGGACCTCATGAAATTGAAAAGCTTCTGTAAAGCAAAGGACACTGTCATCAGAACAAAACGACAGCCTACAGACTGGGAAAGGATCTTCACCAACCCTATATCTGACAGAGGGCTAATATTCAGTATATATAAAGAACTCAAGAATTTAAACAGCAAAAAATCAAGTAATCCAATTAAAAAATGGAGTACAGAGCTAAACAGAGAGTTCTCAATAGAGGAATATCAAATGGCAGAGAAACACTTAAAGAAATGCTCAATGTCCTTAGCCATCAGGGAAATGCAAATCAAAAGGACCCTAAGATTTCACCTTACACCTATCAGAATGGCTAAGATAAAAAACTCAAGAGACAACATATGGGGGAGAGGTTGTGGAGAAAGGGAACCCTCCTCTACTGCTGGTGGGGATATAAACTTGTACAACCATTCTGGAAAACAATCTGGCACTTTCTCAGACAACTAGGAATAGCGCTTCCTCAGGATCCAGCTACACCACTCCTAGGCATATACCCAAAAGAGTCTCAAGTACACAATAAGGACATTTGCTCAACCATGTTTGTAGCAGCTTTATTTGTAATAGCCAAAAGCTGGAAACAGCCCAGATGCCCCTCAGTGGAGGAATAGATGCACAAATTGTGGTATATCTACACTATGGAATATTACTCAGCAATAAAAAACAAGGAAATCATGAAATTTGCAGGTAAATGGTAGGATCTGGAAAAGATCATCCTGAGTGAGCTATCCCAGAAGCAGAAAGAGGCACACGATATATACTCACTCATATATACATATAATATAGGATAAACCTACTAAAATCTGTACACCTAAAGAAACTAATCAAGAGGGAGGACTCTTGCTAAAATGCTCAATTCCTATCCAGAAAGGCAAAGAGGATGGACATCAGAAGAAGGAGAAAAGAGGGAACAAGTCAGGAGCCTGACATGGAGGACCTCTGAAAGGCTCTGCCCTGCAGACTATCAATGCAGATGCTGACTTATGGGCAACCTTTGGGCAGAGTGCAGGGAATCTTAGGAAAGAAGTGGGAAACAGTAAGATCTGGAGAGGATAGGAACTCCAGAAGGAGAGCAACAGAATCAAAAAATCTGAGCACAGGGGTCTTTCCTGAGACTGATACTCCAACCAAGGACTATGCATGGAGATAACCTAAGATCCCTACGCAGATGTAGCCCATGGCAGTTCAGTATCCAAGTGGATTCCATTTTAATAGGAACAGGGACTGTCTCTGATATGAACTGATTGGCCTGCTCTTTAATTACCTCCCCTTGAGGGGGAAGCAGCATTACCAGGTCACAGAAGAAGACAATGCAGCCACTCCTGATGAGATCTAATTGACTAGGATCAGAAAGAGGGAAAAGAAGACCTTCCCTATTAGTGGACTTGGGGAGGGGCATGCATGCAGAGGGTGGAGGAAAGGAGGGATTGGGACGGGAGGAGGGAGGGAACTACAGGGGGGATACAAAGTGAATAAAGTGTAATTAATAAAGAAAAAGAAAGAAAGGAAGGAAGGAAGAAAGAAATATTCTTCTTTGTGTGTGTGTGTGTGTGTGTGTGTGTGAGAGAGAGAGAGAGAGAGAGAGAGAGAGAGAGACAGGGAGAGAGAGAGAAAGAATATTCCTGGCACCCATGTGCTAGGTGTTTTCTAACCCCAGGTTTGTGGTCTTGATTTTCAGGGTTCCCAAGGGGGAGTGTCCCTCAGATTGAGTCAGCAGAGTGAGGTGGTAAAAATTGTTTAAGGACATAAATTCCTTTGAAGACATCCACCTGGTGGAAGGAAGAGTGACTGAGGAAGTAGCAGCAGGAGTTAGTACTAAGGAGCCAGGACTTGTACTTATTTCCTCTCAATGCTTGGAGGCCACCATAGTGATGGCGGCTCGTGTAGGTCTGTTGTTGCTGAGGGAATGTTCTCCACCATGCCTCACTGAGCGTTTTCTGAACCAGGAGTCAGAAATGCAAACAACTGGAGCAGCCAGGAAGGCAACGTGAATAAAGGTGTTCAGACAAGACCTGACTGGGAAGCCCAGTGGTCTGCTTAGTTTAGCTAAATGCTGTCATTTGGGAGCAAGAACCCATTATCTCAAGGCTCTAGGCTCTTTTCTTTCCTCTTTTGGAGGCAGGGTCTCTCTGTGCGTTCTCTGCCTTTCTATGCTTTCCGTTCTGCTATTCTTCTGTGAGATCTCCCCAGGGCCGAGATCACAATCGTGCGCCACCATCCCTGGCTTTCAGGTAACATACTTTTAGGGGTGGGATCTAGCTGCACAACTCTGTGCGGTTTCTGTGTGTATGCACCACTTACCACAGTGGTATTTGCCTTGGGGAACCAGAAGAGCACGTGTGTGTTGTGCCCACGGGCCCAGCCCGAGGAACCTAGCATGAGCATCTGCCCCGCTCTGAGAGGCAGAGGCTGCCCGCAGCTGCTCTTCTGATGTTTGAACCAGCATGAGCATGTGCTGAGGCGTCCTGCTATCCCGTCTTCGGGGTTCTCTTTCCCTGTGCACAGGTTTGCTGTTGCATCACTAGGTGGGCTCCGGGAGTCTGTCCCCGTGGCTTAGCGGTTCCATGCACAATCAGACTAGAAGCACCAGGAACAGAAAGCAGAGCGGATTTTCTGAGTGAAAGAAGCAAGAAGAAGTTCTGAGTCCTCAGAAAAAACAGACTCCACTGGTTGCAGTGAGGGCTACCTCAGGATTTCTTGTTCCAAATGTACTGGTGGTCAGCCCTCTGTGAGGTTGGGTGGTGCTGGTGGTGGGGCCTCTGTACCTGGTCCATTGTGTATTTCCAAATGTCTACCTCTTCCATGCCAACTGACTTTGTTTGGGAATCTCTTAGTTTAGAGTGAGCCCAGGAGATAGAAGAATGGAGCTTTGAGGCAGCAAAATACGGCTTGAACTTTGTTACTGACTAATCTTTGGACCCAAAGAAAACTAGAAAAACACTCTAAGATATATTATTTGCATAGGAAAAAAAATCCCAAAGCTGAGAGTGACGATGCATGAACTGTCATCCCGTACTCCGGAGTCCGAGGTTAAAGGACTGCAGTGTGTTTGAGACCCGTTTGGATTAAATAGCTAGTACCAACTCTGACAGGTACATAGTGAGACTCTGCCTTATAAAAGCAAAGTAAAACAAAAAGGGAAAAGAGAAAAAAAACCACACACATCAAAAAACTGTGTATTGAACAACAGGCTGAGCACAAGAGTATTTAAGGTCTGCCTGATCACTCTTCCCCTGATGTACTTTCTGTCTAGAAAAGGTATGTCAGAGTCAAGTTTAAAATGGAATGTGGAAGCAAGCATGCAAACATGAGTGTTGATTCCCTGGAGCTGAGAAGGAGGCACAGACCGCTTCTAAAGAGGAATAAACGGCCTTCACCAAAAAGGAAATAAAGTATGTTTGCCCAAGAAGAACACTAGAATTTTTCAGACCATTAAGCGAAGGTCTCAATTGTCAGATCTCTACTGTGTTCTCTCTTTGAAACAACACAGGGGAAGTGATTGTTAATTGAACTGGTAAAGTTGAAAGTATGAGAGTGGAACAGGCCAGCAGCAAAGGAATTTATCCACTATTGTGCCCTGTGGACCTCTTGGTGCAGGAACTGAGCTGAGTGTGGGTCCAGAGTTGACTGGGACTCGGTGGCTAAATAAAACTCTTAGTCTCTGAGGGAGGCAACACCCTTGGGGCAGGCTGTATTAACACGCCAAGTACTAGGTCCTGGCTGTTACTAAATCTTTTCTGAGGAAACAAAGTATGCATGCTTAAAGGATTCCTTACGTCTTCATGATGTAAGCTAATCACGATCAAAAGTATTGCCACTCGTCATTTCCTCCTTCTTGAAGCATGGCCTTCAGCTAAATATGCTCAGAAACATACAGTTTGGATTGAACATGGATTCAGAATGGGCTGGCCAATAATGTACTTTCCTACATGAATCTGCCTAGAGTCCTTGAACAAAATCCCCATTTCCTTTGCTGGAAGAGGACCCTGCTTTGAAGTAGCTTCCTCGTTCTCCTTACCTGCTACAGCTAATAAAGCCCTTTTCATTTCTTGGCTGCCTTTGTATTAGCTTTGTACTCATTCTGATGTGAGTGAGCCATTGTGTTTGGTTATAAAACCAGTAACATCTGGAGACAAAGTAAAGGACTTTAAGCTGTATGGAGAGAGCCTGACGTGACAATGATAACATGGAAGTCCCATAAAGCTAGCATGCCCTGGGTATGAATGCTTGCAAACTCTCTTTGGCCCTGTCTAAAGGGTTGTGGGATAAATGGATCTAGGTAAAAATACTTTGTCTTCTTGAGTCAGGGTGCTTTTCATGTGCATCTTCCTAAATGAGAGTTTCTTAAAAATCTTGCTTTTTTCCCCCTATAGACTGGCAGAGAGTAGTGCAGTAATCAAAACACAATGTTCAGTGTTACATTGTTGTGAAGAGATACCAGGACCATAGTCACTCTTATAAAACAAAAATAAAAACAAAAACTTGGGGCTTGCTTGTGCTTTTAGAGGTTGAGTCCATCATCATTAGGTCGGAGAGCATGGTAGCAGCCAGGCAGACACAGTGCTGGAGAAGTACCTGAGAATTCTGTATCTGGATCCACAGGCAGCAGGAAGAGAGAGTGACAGTGGGCCAGGGTTGGGCTTTTGAAACCTCAAAGCCCACACCAGCGACAAACTTCCTCCAACAAGGCTCCCAATCCTTCTCAAGTAGATGAGCCTCTGGGGGCCATTCTTATTCAAACCGCCGCCGCAGCTGCTGGTCATTCACGGCTAAAGACCTTAGGGCATTGACATTCACAAAGTAGGAATTGCAGTTTTCACGGAGGAAGATGAAGGAGATTCTATGTGTGAGGTATGTTCCATGTATGTTCACATGTGTCAGTTTGTGTGAAAGCCAGGGGGAAGCCTTGGGTGTCATTCCTCAATCACCATCCTTTCTCACTTTCTCCAGTTCTCTAGTGCAAGGCATACCCCGCCCCCGCCCCTGCCGCCTCTTAGACAGGAACTCTCACTGGCCTGGAAGGAGGCTAGGCTAGCTGGCACATGCGAAGCACTGGTAGACTGCCCCTGTGGCCTTTAAAGGGAGCCACACACATGGCCTTCTTCGTGACAGACACCGTGGCACCCCAACCAGTCGCTTGAACTGTCCACTCTAAGAGCTGTCAAAAAGGGAGCAAAATAATCCAGAGCGCCGCATTCTTCCATTCTCTTCTATTCCCAGAGGTGAAATTTTGATTTTCAGGATTCACAAGGAACTCAAGTGATGATGTCCCTCAGCTTGGGTCAGCAGAGGGAGCTGGTAATCTGTAATTGAGGACATAAAAAATAAATCCTTTTTCTCTAGACATCCACCCAGTCGAAGGAAGAGTGACTGAGGAAGTAGCAGCAGGAGTTAGTACTAAGGAGCCAGGACTTGTACTTATTTCTTCTCAGTGCTTGGAGGCCACCATAGTGATGGCGGCTCGTGTAGGTCTGTTGTTGCCGAGGCAACGTTCTCTACCATGCCTCACTGAGCATTTTCTGAACCAGGAGTCAGAAATGCAAACACCTGGAGGAGCCCAGAAGGCAACGTGAATAAAGGTGTTCAGAGGAGACCTGACTAGGTCAGGTCTGCTTGGTTCAGCTAAATGGTGTCATTTGGGAATAGGAGCCCAAAACTCTGAGGCCTCGGTCTAGCCTGCCTCTCCTCTCCTCCCCTTTTCTGTCTCTTCCTTCCCTTCCTTCCTTCACCTCTTCTTTCCCAGGTCTTGCTGTGTATCCCAGGCTAGCCTGAAATTGTTGGACCCCTCTTTCCTTGTGTGAATGCCTGGACTAGCTAGGCTTCTCTCCTTTCAGGAGGAGTTGCAAGTCCAGATTCTAATAGAGGGGGCTTTTTGAGTAACAGATTAAGTGTTCTCAAAAATATTGAGAAAAGGAAAATAAACAGTTTTCATCAATGAATACAAATGTATTCCCCACTCATGTTCTCAATATTAAAGTAATTAAATCCCCTTCCAACACAGGTTTTTGCTAGGAGGTCCAGGTTGGCCTTGAAATACTATGCATCCCTTTCACTTACCCTTCAGAGTGCTAGTATTACAGACATGAGCCACCAAGCTCAACTTTATTAACCTTTTGCTATATTTTCTTCCCCATGTCTATCTGTCTGTCTGTCTGTCTGTCTCTCTCTCTCTCAGACACATACACAACTTACATTTGCTAAACTGCTTACAATCTGCCAATCTCAGGATGGTACCAGGACATTTCAGTGTGTATCAATTTTTAATTTAAAAAAATTTTTTTGATGTGTATCTTTACATGAACAGGCACCCCACCACATCACTGTTACTGCCTTGAGGAAGCCCACGAACATTCAACAATATCTTTGTGTGCTTCTAAATTTCTCCCGAATATGTTGGAGCTGGCTTGTATAGAGAATGTGTGCGTATTCATTCCAGGTCCGAGTTCAGTATCACAAGGCATTGGGCACACCAGGAATATTTACACTAAGTAAAGGGGCAGGCAGCATAGTCATCGGCTTCCTTCACTCTGGACCAGTTGTTCCTTGCCAGGATGTCACTACTTTAAAAGTAGCTTTAATGAAACATGACTGATGAAAAAGCTGCACACACTGAAGGTAGGCAGTTGGAGAAATGTGAACATCCGAATTCCCCTAATGCAAGCACTACCACAATGAAGGCAACAAACATCCATCACCTCCAACAGTTTCCTTATCCACTTTATTTATTTATTTATTTATTTTTGTCAAGTCTCTGTGTGCTGGGGAGGGCACAGACATGCAATGTGAGATACACTATCTTAGTTTCTCAGTGAGCAGTGTAAGATTAGTAGCTGTAGGTACTTGTTACAGCAGTGTTTTCTCTTACATAATTGAAGCTTCCTGCTCATTGCATAACAACTGTTCTCTCCTATGTTCGCCTTCTAATGACTACCATTGTACTCTCTGTTTTTATAAATTAGACTATTATAGATGCTTCATTTCTAGGACAGGCTTATTTCACTTAGTACAATGTCCATAGTTTCACTTAACATAATGTCCTACATATGCCACATAGAGCAGATTTATTTATTTTTAATTTTTTTTGTAGGTAGGGTCTTACTATGTGGCTCTGGCTGGCCTGGAACTTGCTATATAGACCATACTGGCTTAGAAATAGTTATGATGGCTTAGGAATAGTAAGTGACTTGGCAACATCACATAGCTAGTATAGGTGGTAGAGCCCATGATCCTAAGGTTTGGGCTTGCTTCTCTAAGCATTCCTCCAAAGTTAGGCATGTGGAAAGACCAAGAATGTGATCTGAGGAGTCTCTCTGGGTCTGTATCCTGCTGGCCACTAATTAACACCTCCCTGCTCCTCATTAGATTGCTGAAGGATGCTAAAATGTCAGCTTCCCTGCAGGGCATTTGAGAAGTAATCTAGGCTGGTCTTAGTGGGAACAGTTTTCTAGTATGACTGTCTGTGACCAAGTGAAATAAGTCTGGAGGAATGCTAGAAATAATCCTGGGAGCTAGCAGGGCCTATTGAAGTGAAATGATCTTTAAGTTAGTTCAGGCACTCACTCTTACCTGATTGTAGAGTTCCTTAGTTGTCTCCTCCTGCAATCTCTGAGCCTCTCTTGTGAGGTAGGGCCCCAGCTCATCCTGGCAGGGTACCATACTTTCAACCTATGTGACTGTGAGAGGAACTGCCTCTAGTTTGGTTAAATACAGACCAAACTTTTGAGATGATTTGCTTTGGTTTCTCTTTTTCTTTTATTTCTACTGAATGTGTCTTGGCTCTGTTCTTTCTCTAATGAATTCTGGTGAGTTGAGTTGACTCTTTAAGAAGAGGCATCCCTAGTAAGGGGAGCAGGGACTGTCTCTGACATGAACTCAGTGGCTGGCTCTTTGATTACCTCCACCTGGGAGATGCAGCCTTGCCAGGCCACAGAGGAAGATGATGCACCCAGCCTTGATGAAACCTGATAGGCTAGGGTCAGATGGAAGGGGGGAAGGACCTCCCCTATCAGGGGACTAGGGGAGGAGTATAGGGGGAGAGGAGGGAGGGTAGAACTGGGAGGAGACCAGGGAGGAGGCTGCTTCGAAGATACAAAGTGAATAAATTGTAATAATTAATTAATTAAATAATTAATTAATAAAAGAAGAGGCAGCCCTCATTGCTTGTTAAAGGATGGTGAGTGCAGGAGGCTTACACTCCCTTGAAAGCTCTATAGCTCACAGACTCACCCATCTTCTTGCCAACTTTATTCATAGCTGCCCACATCCTTTTTTCTCCCAGGCACAAAAAAAAAGAGTACAAAAGACCACTTGGCACCTGTAGTTTCTTCCATTTTATTTGTAGTTGACCAATACACAGAGAACCGTTTTAGTGCAAACCAGTATTCTGTGAGGTAGGGCTTTTCATTAAGATCTAGGAAAAGAATTTTTAGGGGGAAAGAGTACACAGCATGTTCTCTGGGGCAGCTCCTTTCTAAAAATGGACCTGGAGCCTCCCAGCACTTTAAGTGAACAAAGCTGTTGGGTGTTATCTTCTGGCCTTAACCCTAATGGAGCCGTGAGAGGCACAGGGATACCAAGGGGCCAGGGGGTTGAGCTGTCGGGAGGAGGGGCAGGGTTTCACTCTCTGGACATGGTTCATGACTATGAAGGCAAAGTTGTTACATTAGAGGAGTTGGAGCCGTATACTCTACGCATCTGAAAAGCCAGTTAGATCTTTCACTTATAGGAAAATCAAGAAAACAGCTACAAGCAAAGCCAGAACACTAAAAAGTGTAAACAAAGTTTCAAAGGAATATGGGGATTCTTGGACGATTCGAGTTCTGGTGACTTTCAGGGTTCGGTCCCACTGGGTCAAGATGGCCTTTCTGGCTCCTTCCCATTTCCCTGGGCCAGTCAGGCGGAAATGGTAAGGTGAGCAGGGGCCGAAGAAGATGCTCAGAGCCAGGCGTGGGTCAGTCAGGAGCATGGACCACAGATTCGGTTTCGCATTCATAGAGGTCAGGAGGTCATCTATGTATGTTATATAATCTGTTTGCAGAGCCTTGCAGTAGCACAAGCCAAACCTTTCCAACAGGAAGAATGGGAAGAGAAGAAATGACAGTCACAACAATATAATCTTAGAACAAGTAAATGCAATCTTTGCCCAAAGCAAACACTGCCACAAGGTTGGGAACCGCCTGATGGATTCTTCCATTATGCCTGTGGGCATCTAAAGATGGTCTCTTTCTATGTCTTTTGTTGCTTCCTTGAGACAGGGTTTCAGACTGTAGTGTAGGCTAGCCTCTCACTCATTGCAGTCTTTCTGTCCCAGCCTCTCTCCTGTTGAGATGACAGTCACGAGTCACCACACTTGGCTTCATTCTTTCCTGAAGCTCAGCTGTTTCTTCATTTGTATAAAGTGATGAGCCACAGATGCCCTCAAAGTGAGATCCTCCTGCTGCTAATATTAGCCCGTAGAACCACTGGGGGACTTTGGTGAGAAGTAGCTTCTATGTATTATAGTCTTATTTATTGACCTAATATACTGGAGTCCTCTGATGAGATAAGACCATATTCTAAGCCTTACTGAGGATAAAGAAAAGAAACCATCAGGGCTACAGAGATGGCTCAGCAGTTAAGAGTTCTTACTGCTCCTGCAGAGGACCCCTGCTTATTTCCCAGCATACACACATATGCTCAGAACTGCTTGTCACTCCAGTTCCAGGGAATCTGGTGCTCTCCTGTGGCCTCTGAAGGCTTCTGCATGCAGGAGGTGCAGGCACGTGTGTGTGTGCGTGTGCCCCACTCCCTTATTTTGGACCTTAACTCTTAGACAAAGCTAGAACAATGCTTGAAATGCGAGACTCTATGAATGAGAAAGGTAAGTTATTAAAATGGAGCAATTTAGAAGAAAAAAAAAAGAACTTTATTCTTTATCCTAGACTGGCCAGAGTTTCACTATGTATCCCAGCCTGGCCTCAGACTTGCAGCAATCCTCCTGCCTCAGTCTCTCAGTCTCAAAAATTTGGCTCATTTCTTCATGTGTGTATGCATGTCCATAGGTATGTGGCTGCATTTGTGTATGAAGGTACATATGATCACGTGTGCATATGTACACAGAGAGAGGAGAACCTGGGGTATTGTTTCCCAGCGCCACCTTTTTTCTTTTCTTTGAAAACAGAGTCTCTCATTGTCCTAGTAATTGCCAAGTAGGCTAGGCTGGCCAGCCAGTGAGCCCTAGGAATCTGCTCTCCCAGTACTGTGAAGACAAGCATGTGCCAGCACAGGTGGCTTTTTTTGAGCACATTCGGGGACTGAACTCAGATCTTTATGCTGGAAAGGCAAATACTTCACAAGTTGAGTTATCCCCCTAGCTCATGTTTTGAAATACTTCCCCCTTTAAAGAGAAATCCCCCGCAGAACCCTCTAGATTTTTAAGTGAAGATTTGCTTGTCAGACAGTGAAGCAGATCAAATCGGAGGTGTTTTTGCTTCTCAGGAGCCATAGTGGATGATGGCCATGAGTCTCCTCTTTGCTGCCCATGTCCCTTCCCTTCCCTTTGGCCCTTGAGTGGGCATTAAGAGCGGGGCAGAAGCAGCACCCCCACCCCCCATGCCGGAAGGCCCAGTGGAAATGTTTAGAGCTTTCAGGGCCATTACAGGGCTTCTATGTCTACTGCAGGACGTCTCCGTGGTAACGCAACAGCAGCCATTGACAGAGCACAACCAATGAGCATGGCTGCACGGTAACAAAAACCGCAGTCACCCGGTTTCAATGTTTTATTTCATTAACCTAAATTGCAAAATGTTTATCTCCAACAACCATTTGAGAATGGAAATGAAAAACAAGGTCAGTGGGTCTGTACCACAGGGCAAGGTCGGCTGGCTCGTGCTGTAGAGTAACAAGGCCAGTGGAGACCTGTTGAGTAAGCAGACAGTCCCGGGAAGCATACCTTCTGCATGCTGATTGTGGATAATGTACCTGGCATGTGAGTGTTCCTTGCCCAAACTCCTCCTGATGCTGGATCACTCCAAGAAAAACTAGAATTTAACCCTTTGCCTCCTTATTCCTTATACTGGTCCTTTTAAGCTTTTCTTTATTCTCAGACACCTGTCTTTGCAGTGTAAAGCTCATCTCCACTTTACTCTTTCACCGCTTTCACTATCATCCGTAAAGGATGCCCATCAGATCACTCACCCGCTGTGCTTGTTTTTCTTCCTTTCATCAACTTCTTTCATCATGACACTCGGTGGCGGTAATGTAACCGCACCTAGAAAAGAAACACGTGACAGTGCAACCTAACTTTGACTCTAGGTTTTGACCTATAGACATCGTTGCTTTCTTATTGTTTATCTTTCATCTTTCTGGTTCCCAGCTACTTATGGGTCCTGCTGCAAAAGTGTCAGCGCCTGACCTGACGAGTGGCGTGTTCCTGGCATTAATGTTGCTGTCTGACAAGGTGAACATTTGGCCATCTCACTAGCTACTTAATGGGACACAACTTCACAGCTGGTTTGATTGAGTGATGTCATTTATTTGACTAACCCTTTAATTTTTATTGAACCAGTTGCTTCAGTCAAAATAATATATCCTTTAAAACCCTGATTTATCATTTATGCTGTGATGACATAAGTCACTATTCCAGAATAATCTTCTTTTTCCTTCCTTCCTTCCTTCCTTCCTTCCTTCCTTCCTTCCTTCCTTCCTTCCTTTCTTTTTTTAATATAGGGTTTCTATGTGTAGACTTGGGTGTCCTAGAACTCACTCTGTAGACCAGGCTGGCCTCACACTCACAGAGATCTGCCTGCCTCTGCTTCCCTAGTGCTGGAATTAAAGGCGTGTGCCACCACTGCCTGGCTGCCAGAATAATTCTGATTGAATAAATTCCATTTTAAATTTCCAGTCTTAAGCTTCCCATGACAAATGGCAACTTAATAAATGTGCCCAGGTATTTTTCACAGTTACCTTTCAAGACCTGAACAACCCATCGAGCTTGTGTGTCTCCTGTGGGTAACATGGAGCCCAGGGGTTTGATAAGGCCAATCACAGCCAGAGTTGGTTTGGGCAGATGCGCAGGGAAGATGTACTTGTATAGTGATGCCTGGCCATCCTCAACTTTCACAATTGATTCATCAAGGAAAGGGAAAGCGAAGGTGTATCCAGTGGCAAAAACGATGACATCAATAGGCTCTTCCTTTGGGCTGTTGTTAAATATGACAGAGTTTTCCTTCACCTCCTTAATGCTTGGCTTGATAAACACTTTCCCAGTGATGATGCGGCCTGGGAGCTCATCATTTAGGACAGGCTCTCTCAGCTGAATCCTAAACAAAGACATGAGCAGAAAGATATCTGCAGGTCAACACTGGAGCCAGTACCATCTTTTCTCTTGGCTGGACCAGAGCTGCCAATCTTTGAAGGGGATGAATGCTATCCAAGGCCACTGTTGTCCTTCTAGAGACAGCAGAGTGCTGAAGGAAACTGGGAAGTTCATATCTGGCATAGTTCTCCCTTCTCCCAGAGAATAACCGTGTTAGTAAATCACCATTGTGTTTCAAAGGAACACTAACAATGTTATCTTTTTCTGGGATACCTTTTTTTTTTTTTTTTCAGCAGAGAAAAACGCTTTGCTGAGTTGCTTTGGTATGATGTGTGTATAAAAAAAATCAGTTTTGTTCCAACTCTAATACAGCTGTCTAAACTTAATGAATGATGAACTGACTTTTACGTCTTGCTAATGAGATAAGCTGTAGGTTTTAACTAAATATTAGACTGAAATCAAGATGGTCACAAAGGTAAGAAGGCACAGTTGCTAAAAAGACACTTGCTGAAGGGTAATATAATATAATATAATATAATATAATATAATATAATATAATATA
>NW_026596057.1:7331609-7372132 GCF_907164565.1 Psammomys obesus | reverse complement strand
TATAATATAATATAATATAATATAATATAATATAATATAATATAATACTTACCTTAAAGAGGTGTTGGCAAGGTGGCATACAGAAACCTGCCTCCTGAGCACTTGCTAGTTAGCTCCTATTAGGGAGTACCTTGTATGAAGTCCTTTTGATGTTCAACCTTCTCACTTCTATTGTCTTGTTTGCATGTGCTATTAGAAAGGCTAAGACTACCTTCTCTAATACCTTAGTTATATAGATCACATTTACCTGTCTTCTGGAGCCACACCGTAATTCACATGGTTGAACCAGCTGTTCATCTTATTTGATATCCGCCAACTCGCAATGGGAGTTGGGAGAAAGTTTCTGAACATGTTCTGAAATCTCGTCATGAATATCATGTCCCATGGGTACCCCGAATCAAAGACTCTGCTGATCACCCATGCCCCTCCGGTGGTGCTCAGGAACACCTAGAATCAAGCAAAGAGTTTCAGGAAGTGAACACTGATAATGTGTCTGCTATTGTCAAAGTATACAGATGACAAGATAGTCTTGGTTCTTCTAATAATTTGAACATAGAGAGTATTAAAACACCACAGTATGTATTCTTGAATACTCATTGTTTGTCTCATGAGCTGCTACTCTAGCAGCTTACAGGGAGCTTCAAGCCTCATGTGAGAAGGCAACAGACAGTTGGTTGTAATTCTATATACTCACTGTAGGTGTAGGCAACAAGAACAGGGCATGGTGGGAACTGGGAGTTGTCTACAAAGGTAATATCAATCCAGGTACTAGTTTGACTGGCAGTACAATTCATTAACTTATTAATTTGGGTTGTTCCTTCTTTCCAGCTGTCTTTTTCTCTCAGCCATATTGGCTGTTCAGCCATTTCCATTTACCAGCTGGCTGATTAAGGTAAGGCAGTAGTGTTTTGATACCTACACAGTAATTCTCTGGGTAGCTGGTCAGTAAACAAAACATTTGGCTACCCAATTTGCTAGTCTGCTAATACAAACTGACCGAACAGATTGTTTTTTTTCACCTACCCGAGTGGGGCATGAAGGCCACAGCCAGTGTCGTTATTTTTGTGTAACTTTATAACATTATGGACCAGTGGACACAGCACTGGAAAGGTGGTAAGGGGTTCTGATGTGCGCTATTTGCACTGCTGTGGCCTCTGCGTCATGATGCAGAATGGTAGACACTAATTCTGCTTTAAACCAAGGGGGGGGGGTCATTATTAATTCAGAAATGACAAGATAAATGTTAAAGCATTTTTTTTTTAATTTGTTTGGTTTTGGTTATAGGAATTTTCAGATAGAGAAAGAGAAACAATATTACTTGGTTGGGACCCTTCTAAATTTTATTTCAGGAGTTCCTTTTTTTTTTTTTTTATTCAGGGAGGCAATGTCACCAAACTGCTATGTCTCTTCAAGTCAATTTACCAATGTTTTAGTGAATGCACCATTCAACAACTCCTTTTCTAAAATAACAGAAGGGGACCTCAAAGTTACACACCCTCAGTTCTCTTTCTTTCTATTTCCCCCAATTAATTAAGTAATAAATAAATTAATTAACTTTACATTGATTTTTTTTTCCCACTTATATATCTGGGTCTGTTTCTTCTAGTTTCATATTCCATGCAAGTGGATCCTGATTTTGTGAGGTTGGGCCTGGTACAGAGTTTGGCACATGCTGAGTAGGAAAGGTTACTTTGTATCAAATGTACATGTATTTTACAATATAAGAGAAAGGTCATTGCAGAAGGATGAGGTGGTGCCACAGAGAGGAATCAAAGACAAGGAATTGGAAAGGCCAAAAGCAGCGGTCGACAAGAATGCAGGTGGCAGGTCTGAACCAGAGGATGGCGTGCTCTAGAATGCATGACTATGCATCTACAATTCTTTTTTTTTTTAATTTTATTTTATGGTTTTTCTTTTTTTTTGGTAAATATTAGTTTTGTAAATTTTAATTTGTAAATATTAACTTTGTATCCCAGCTGTAGCCCGCTCCCTCATTCCCTCCCAACCCCACCCTACCTCCCTCATCTCCTTCCTGAACCTTTCCAAGTCCACTGATAGGGGAGGTCCTCCTCCCCTTCCATCTGACTCTAGCTTGTCAGGTTTCTTCAGGACTGGGTGCATTGTCCTCCTCTGTGGCCTAGCAAGAGGGGGTGTGTCAAAAACATTGAGTTAATGTCAGAAATAGTCCCTGTTCCCCTTACTAAGGAATCCACTTGGATACTGAGTTACCATGGGCTACATCTGAGCCGGGGTTCTAGGTTATATTCGAACATGGACCTTGGTTGCTCTACCTAGAAGTGTATCAAAGCAGATGCTGAGACTCATAACCAAACCTTTAGCAGGGTGCAGGGAATCATATGAAAGAAGAGGGAGTTAGTATGACCTGGAGAGAACAGGAGCTCCACAAGGACCAAATATATCTGGGCACAGGGGTCTTTTATGAGATTGCATCTACAATTCTTTCAGCCAAGGGGAGTCACTAGGTTTTCACACTGAGGATGCTGAGTGAAAGCATGTGGGTTAGTTTTTATTGTCAACTTGACACAACCCTAGGCACCTGGGAAGACGGAAACTCAACTGAAGCCTGGCCTCAGTCAGCTTGGCCTGTGGCTGTGTTTGTGAGAGATCGTCTTCATTGAAGATTGACGTGAGAGGTCCCAGGCCATTGCGGGTAGAGGAGCAGCACCCCTGGATGGACAGCTGGGCCTGGGTTGCATAAGAAAGCTAGCTGAGCTGAGCTGAGCATGAGCCAGAGAGAGAGTCAGTAAGCAGCCTTCCTCTGTGGTTCCTTTAGTGACTTCTTTCACTGGTGGACTGTGACCTGGAAGCATAAGCCAAATAAATGGTTTCCTCCCCTGAATTGCTTTTCATTGTGTGTTTATCACAGCATCAGAAAGCAAAGCAGCGCTGTGGCTTTTCAGAAGGTTTGTTTGTTGGTGGCTTGGAGTTTGCATGTTTTGTTAAGGGTGGGAGAGCGGACTGTGAATGGGGCTATCAGGATGTAGGGCAGTTTCCGAACTCATGGACTCTGAGTCACTGAAGCCTGGGTTTGAGGATTGGCCCTAACACCAGGTAGTCCCTCGACTTTTGGTTCTCTGCTTTTCTCATTCCTGCTTTACTGCTCTGTAATGAGTGGTGTGAGCAGTGTTCATCTCAGCGGCTTGTTTTGGCGATTGAAGTGATGGATCAAGGAGCATCTAGAACAGCATTTGGCAATGAGTGACCCAGATAAATATTAACTGTTTCTACAGTTCTGTTAGGAGAAGCAGTCTCATCATGAGGTGGTGGTGACGCGGGAGGGCAGAAACTAAAGAAAGAGAAGGGTAGACGAGAGACGTTAGCAAGGAGGAGTTGCCAGGTTGAGAGACCCATGGGATTGAGTGAAGAAAACATGTGTCTTGTAGCTCTGGTTGGGTGATAAGAAAAGTGACAGAATCAAATGCTAGAGAAGTTAATTTTGAGGAAAGGCGACAACTGAAATTCATAGCGAAGTGTATGACACTCAGCTAAAACACTTAGCTGGGCATAATGGGTCATGCCTATAGTTGAAACACTGGAGTGACAAGGAGAATAGAAGTTCAAGGTCATTGTCAGCTGGACA
Organism: Psammomys obesus; assembly: GCF_907164565.1. NCBI lineage: Eukaryota > Metazoa > Chordata > Mammalia > Rodentia > Muridae > Psammomys > Psammomys obesus. The sequence continues at coordinate 7,368,531 of NW_026596057.1, read as the reverse complement.
GCAGGTTCCAGGCCAGCCTGAACATCACGAGACCTTGTCTCATCAGGAGACAAGCCCAAAAATCCTCCAAAAATCTGCTGTTGGCTGGATCTGAGGGCATAAAGCTGTAACTTCAGCACTCAGGAGGCAGAAGCTGGGGGATTACTATAATTTCAAGGCCAGCCTTACCTACCTATTGAGTTTTTGGCCAGTGAGGTTGACATGGTGAGACCCTGTCTCAAAACAAAACAAAACAGAACAAAACAAAAGAAAACAACAACAACAAAAACAAACCTGTTTTCTGTTAGGCATTTTTAGTCTTTTGACATTTATCATAATGTCAAACACTGTTTGGCTGTGATACACATGTGAAGATGAAAACTTTGTTAAGGAACACCGAGAGTGGTACCTTTTCTGCTGAGTGGCTGGCCTCCACTGCAATATCCGTGCCAGAATTTCCCATTCCGACCACAAGAACTCGCTTATCCTTAAATACATCCGGATGTTTATACTGTCGGCTGTGGAAGTACTGCCCTTTAAAAGTTTGTATACCTACAGAGGAAAAAAAACAAAAACCCACATAGAGAACTTGTAAAATCAGAGAGTGAAGCATAAATATTTTTCACCTGATAGCACCTTGAAAGACGATTTAGGCTTCTTTTGTCAATACTAGCATACTCTTGTTTGAGATAAACTTAAAATAGGAACATGTGACTTTACAAAATGTTATCTGGCAATTATTTCCTTAATCACTTTATGTAATTACAGACAAAGCAGGCTAATTATCTCATTAGACAGACGTCTCATTTTACTTACTGAAAGATTAACTACTAAGCTACTGTGACATAAGACACACTGCACAAAAGTGTGCAGAGTTATTGCCACGACAAGGTCGATGGATGCCAATGGGAGGGTAATGTTCTATCGCCAGGTGATTTTTTTATGTCCTGCAGCCTTTTGTAAACAGGATCAAGAGCAGAGAAGTGAATCACCAATGACCTTCTGGGGGACCCTGGCTATGTGCCAAGCATTGTGCCAGCTGATATGGGGGAATGAGAGTTCAGTTCTCAACTGAAGAACTGCCTTAGTCAGATTGGCCTGTGGTCCCCACTCACAAAGGTTCATAGAAAAGGAATATGCTAGTTGACAGGCCACAGGTCAGGCTCAGTTTGCTGAGTGAGAGTTGGCTCGTAGAAGAAAGGGTTTTGTGTGTGTGTGTGTGTGTGTGTGTGTGTGTGTGTGTGTGTGTGACATCAGGATCACATCTCCTGGCCTCACTAGATATTAAAGGCTGCTGGTGCCAAATCTGACTGAGACATCAAATGCAGAAAGCAAGCTTTCAAAAAAGCCTCCCAAGGCTGTGTTACACAATCAGAAGTAGTGTGTGCCCAACAGAGAGCCTGGCCTTTGTAGAACAATGATAAGACATCTAGGTTCTCAGTGCAAGTACTTCCTGTCATTGCAGGAAGTGGTGGTCTTAAGACCAGGTGGCTCTTTAGTTCACATAGAATCTTTCAAACTTTAGCATGAATCCTGGTCAAAACTTTACCACAATTAAGATCATTTGCTATTTGGTGCAGATTTTTACCAAGTTCAAGAATTAACTCAGTTCAGGAACTCCATAGAGTTCAGAGACCTTTCAAGAAAGGACAGCTGGAAAAGCCCAAAATGGACCATAGAGTTGTGTCTAGGTCCATAAGTTACCCTAGAATATCTCTGACTTGGGCTGTTTGGGTTATAAACGGACAAAAATGAGGGTCCATGTAAATCTCCTACAGAGCCCTACCTTCCCTTTTGACCTCACAAGAGGGCAGAGCAAGAATCTGCAGTAGGTGAATATGGCTGTTACTAAATGACAGACTGTATAGAACTAAAGAAATAAAACTAGTTATTTGGGGTAAGTGACATATTCAATCTAATTTTTGATAATCATCATTATTATTTTTACAAAGACTCTTGGGAGCTCCCTCTTTGGGATTGCTTTTAAAACCTTTGATAAATATTTTGTGTATCTTCACTAAATTTAAATTTTTGTCATGCTTCACAGCTACCCCAAAGCAGGGAGGAGATGGCAGAGCTGGTAGGTCCCTATTTAAAGTCAGAATCAGAGTCTTAGAGCTCAGAGCCTCTTTGACAACTATGGAGCCAGGGATTTTCAATTCAGTGACTGGTGAGAATGATATCAAGGGCTGTAGGCTTCACTCAGCCCTCTTCGCTTGATTTGTGATACGTGCATTTAGCTAAAGCAATCTGAGTTTCTCAATTTCCTGGCAACTCCCACCGCCAGAGATTAAGAAAGGTGAGGGGAGTCAGCTAAAGGCTGCTAGCTGGTAAGCCATGTGGCTTAGTTCATGCTTTTCAGATTGACAGCTCATCCACTTCAAACCAAGCATGGTAGCTTGCGCACCTTCAGAGCCCATTCTACCGTAACCTGGCATGGCTTCTGATATGGCTCCCAGGGCAGATCAGGGACAGCGTCCGTCTCTGAGTTTTGAGTACTGCTATTACTCTGGGTCTTATATAGACTGCGGTTCCTCCACCAAACTCCATTCACTCCTTCAATGTGGGTTACATACTGTATTCACCTCTGGGTTATCAGCACCTGGTGTGATACACTGTGGGTGCTGAGTATATACATTTTTTTTTTCTGTACTACAAAGCCCTCTGGGTTCTCGGGGATGATTCTGTTCTAGGAATTTCTTTGGAGAGATTTGAGTGACTGGATGGCTTTTCAAGGGTTATATCTGTAGACAAACGCTCAAGCTGTTCTGTCTTCTAGAGGGCTGATGAGAGCCCATTACTGAATGTGTTCAAGTAGAAATGTGGAGAGCTTTGCTTGTTTTAGTGGTGTGTGTGTGTGTGTATGTGTACGTGTACTTAGGTGACATCACATGTGTATAGAGGTCAGAGGACAACTTGTTTATTGGTTCCCTCTATCTGGGAGCTAGATTGCACTCAAAACATCAGGCTCCGCAGAAAGAACCTTTTCCCGCTGAACTATCTCGTTGGCCCAGGCTTGGCTTGCTTAGTAAAAACTTCCTGCTCTAGGATGAGGTCTGCCTTGCTTCTTTTCAATTTAGTGATTCTGTTGTAGGGCAGTTTTCAAGTCATGCTTATCCTAGGCTGAGTGAGCTCTGGGGCAAACCCAGGCCCACTGGGAGGAGATGAGTTTAGGTGTAAGATGGATCTTGGGACCACTTTAGGTCATGTCTAAATGATCTACAGAAGAATTTCCTTGTCCTAACTCTTGAAAACTAACTGTAGGTGAAATAAACAGTCAAGCCACCAAATTTTCTATTTCCCAGAGTTGATATAGAACTGACATTTGGTATAGAGTGACATGAATTAGGGTTGCAAAAGCCGGATGAGGGAATTGAGACCTGATACTCTCTTATCTTGTATCCTAGGATTCATTTCCCTTTCGACTGTTGCCCCAGTACCAAGGAGCTCTCATTTGCCCATGCTGAGGGAGGTGAGAGAGCAGGCGAGCAAGCGATCGAACAAGCAAGCACAAATCAAGTTTCTCATTCCATCATTCCAACACTGCCCTCTGTGTCCCTCAAACACAAATCTTGGCAAAGAACTGGTGTAAGCACCCCTCATTACTGAAGGCTAAGTACCACCTGCTGCTCACGGAGGGACAGTGAACCTCCATGAAGTGTAAACCTGCTCAGCCATTATTCTCATCTGCATTCGTAATTTGCTTGAAAGCCAGAAACTGACTGGATAAGAAAAGTTCTGCTTGGAAAAAAAAAATTGTTACATCACAGTTTTAACTATTTAATGGACAATCTATAAGAATTCATCTTGGGACCAATTTATCTTGGTATCAGGATGGGTCTCTTGAGATAATTCAAAGTAATCTGTAGAAAATTCTGTACCTGGAAAGGAATCCAGGGGCAAGTGAGGGTTAGTTAGAAAACCAGTGCAGACCATGACGGCATCAAAGATGGCTGAGCTCTGCGTCTGTTCTTGTCCACGGGCAGTGACCACTTCCCACTGTCCGGAGACAGCAAAATCCGGGCATTTGCTTATACTGCACACTTTGGTCTGAAAAGAATCACAGACATAATTAGCAGCCATCAAATTTGTTTTAAGAGCTTGCTGGCTGATACGCTAGTGGACATTTCAAAAGCTCCTTGTCAGAGAGACCAAGCATACTTAATGAGCAGAACCCTAGAAGCCTAGTCAGGCTACCAAATCAAACATGATGTGTTGGATAGGAGGCTTTTGAGTTTGGAAAAGTAAAAACCAAAGACTGTAAATTATTTGCTCGAATTCTTACTGGAAATGATAGAACTTTGGGTGTTCAAATAATCAAGGTTCAAATAATCTTTTTTTTTTTTTATTAAATACGTATGCAAATGAGCATGAAGTTTTGATTTGTTGATTGAGTGCTGGGAATCAAATCTAGGTCTTCATATGTAGCATGCTGGGTGAGCACTCTACCTCTAATCTCAAATGTTTATAAAGAAAAATAATACAGGTCAAAACTTAAGCATAAAAAATTGCTCATTAACCAAGAGGCATTTCTTAAGTCCTTTCCATTGGCCTTTACTGTGTGATTTAGAATATGCCAAATGCTTCTTGGGCATCTATAGTTGTATTAGCAGTTCTGTTTTTGCAAAGGCCTCTACTCTTACCAGCTCAATAGTTCATCTACAGAGCCCAGGACTATGCTAAAGAGAGTTAATAGCAGACAAGAAAAAGAAAATGTCCTCCTTGCTAATTGATGTTCATATCTTACATTGAAATAAATGCATCGTAGAAGGTTGAACTTGTTTGCATACAGTTTGAGATATTCCAGGAATAAAGAATTTGGCACAAAGTTTGGGTAATCTTCTGGAAAAGGAAAATCTGGGTAACAAGACATCTCCTTGCTGCTGTTAGAAACCACAGACTTGTAAAGACTGGCTCTTCCTTCTTCAACATCTTCCTGTAAAAACAGTGCATACTCATGAACATGCATGCATATGCGTGCACACACACACACACACACACACACACAGTCACAATGGATATTAACAATTTTGAAATCTCAAACTCTGGTTGAGTTTAAGGTAATCAAGATAATATATACTACCCATCACTTTCAAAACAGAATTTGTATTTGGGAAATAATGAACACTGACCCCAGTATAAAGTGCTTGACCACAATCACTATTTCAGTCAAAGCACCGTGCCAAATAAATTTCGATTGAACTCATATTCATGTAGTATCACAGCAAAGTATAGAAACAATAGGCAAAATCCTGGACACAGGCTTGGATGAAGAATAGTTGCTAGGTACTTTGGATGCCTACAACAAGACCGGGATGATAATAGCAATAGATCCACTAATGCATGTAGAGGACATTTAATATCCAGCAACATGGCTGCTCTGGTAAGGGATTATATCCAAAGATCTACTAGGTCTATGTGATCTAGCTGGAATGCATACACACTCTGGATTACAGTATGATCTGGCTGGAAAACAGACACACCCTTAGCATATGTCTTTAATCCTAAACAGTGAAGGTAAGGTTAGTTTATAGAAGAAAGCAGCTGTGTTTGAAAGTGACATCTAATTGAGGGGCAGACAAAGTGATGAATCAGAGAAAGATTTGACAGAATGAGACAGAAGTATGCTCAGCTCTCATGAGAACAGGGCAGGAAAGATACTTTTAAGAGCAGTTCAGGGACTTTGGAATCCTTTTTCCTAACTGGGTTGTTCTATTGGGGTAGCCACAATAGAAGAGACCGTGCTCCTAGTCCTACTGAAACTTGATATGCCAAGGTGGGTTGATATCCATGGGAGGTCTCCCCTTTTCTGATGAGAAAGGGAGGACTGGAGGATCAGGGAAAGATGAGAGGAAAGGACTGGGAGGAGAGGGCAAGCTGTGATGCCATTGGGGTCTAAGTAAATAAATAAATAAATTATTTAAAAAAATAAGAAAGAAAGAAAGAAAGAAAGAAAGAAAGAAAGAAAGAAAGAAAGAAAGAAAGAAAGAAAGAAAGAGACATGTGCAGGGAAAGAGAGGAGAATTTTTTATGAAGGGCTTTTTACTGAGACAGTTTTACAGAAACAGGTTACAGAAAGAACAAACTAGACACAGATGAAGACAGAATAAGACTGAGAATGAGAAGGAGCCAGAAGATTAAAACATACTGCCAGAATTAGTTTGAGGCTAGGCAGAGCAATTTAGTCAGAAGCCAAGAGAAGGCAGTTTGAATCAGTCAGCTTGGAGTGGAGTTTGGGCCAGAACAGCTGAGTTGAACTAGCCAGTGAGAGTTCAGAAAGAGCTAGAAAGGCTTGGTAATGGCCCTCATCTCATCCCCCTTATCTGAGAAAATAAAAACAACATTTATAAATACAATAGGGAGAAATCTCAAAGTGCCCTATCCCAGACAAAAAACTACAGGTAACTGATGACTTCTGAGAGAGGGAAAATCAGCCTCTCCCAGAGACAAGATCTTTAATTGGTCATTCAATAAAAAGTGGTAAGCCACACTAAATGGACTCATCAGGTTGTATTTATATACTTATATATATCTAACGATAATAAAAAGGGCTATCAATTTGAGAGGTAGTACGGGAGGATATGGGAAGGGTTGGAGTGGGGTAGAAAAGCGGAGTGAGGTAATTATACTTTACAAATATAATACCATTTGCTTCACTTTGGATGGCAGTTTTTAACAGAATACTTTGATAAGGCTTCAAAATCTTCTATTTTGATCAACATAAGTTTGTGACCTTTGTTTTTCTACCTCGAGTGCTATTAAACAACACTTAGAAATAGTCGTATGTACTTTATCATCATGCATTTAGAGAGATCCTTGATGCTGAAGGTGAGAATGTGCACTAAATATTAAGTTGCTTTGATTTACTCCAGACAGTAATGAGCTTTCCTCTGAGCTATAGGAGTAAGAACAGCAGCTGCGAAGAGCTAAAGTCCCAATGAGTGCGAACAAGACACTCAGAGAAGAAGCTGCACTGTCAGCAGAAAAACAATTGGAAACATTTGGGGGATCAAGTTGTGTAGAGTCCAAATTCTCTTATGTTTCTCTTGAACTTCAGAACTACATTATTGCTAATACAGACAATTTTCAGTAAAGATAAATCACACCAACACCTAAAGAGAGAGAGAGAACAAGAGTGAGAAAGAACAAAAGAGAGGGAGAGTGAGAGCGAGAGAGAGTGAGCAAGAGAGTGAAAGAGAGTGAGAGAGAGAGAGAGAGAGAGAGAGAGAGAGAATGAGAACCAGTCATGCTCTTTAAGGAGGAGAGATAACATACTTTGTGAGAATTTTCATAAAAATAGTCCCCAAGGTTACAACGTTATAATGGCATGTTTATACATCAAGGAGTAATGAGAGCCACCGGAACTAAATGAGCCAAGCTGTCCTGTATTTCATGAACTCTTATTGCAAGTGATCAAACAAACAAACAAACAAAAAATACTAGAAGGGCGGAGAACAGAGAAGCCCTCTATTTTGCAAAACTTAGAAAATGCTTATAAAGGCAGAAAGAGAAGCTTCCAGGAAACACTGAAGCTTGTTGTGAAATAATGTGTCACAGATGTTAGCTACAGAGAGAAAGCTTAGCCCTGAGGGTAGAATCCAAGGCTAACTCTGCTCCCTTCTCTCTTTTCCTCCTGTGGATTTCTTCTGAATAAACATCAGGCTTGAGTATTGAACACATGTGTAGCGAGCGTGGGTCCATGATGCCTCTTACTGCTATATATGGATCCAGAATTTACCTCAGTGATATCTCAGTCTGTTCTGATGATTCCTAGACCCTCTGGACCTGTCTCCATACAACCCCCACCCCTAGAAGTGTCTACGACTCTGGCATGCCTCTGCAGGTTGCTCTGACGTTTATTGTGGGAGTACCTGTCTGCTGAGTATTGATGGGGTCATTTAGGGGAACATTATAGTCCTCATGAAGTAGACATAAAAAACAAAAGGAAAGAATGAAAGGGGTTAACAGAGAGGGGCTTTCTAGAAAGGACAAGAGAAGAGAACGAATAGAAGGGTTTGGGGTCCTCCAGGTTTTGTAGCACCCAGAGACACCTGGTGGGACCATGCACACCTGAGGGTTTACCTGACCTTTGAACTGGGAAACAGAGTAGAACTGCATGTCCTGTCTCCACAGCACAGGAGCAGACTGCCTAGGTTCCCGTTTTTATTGGGCGACTTTCGGAATTTTCTTAACTCCTCTTAGTCTCAGTTTTCCCATGTGTATGGAGGGACAGTGGTGTGCATCCCAGGGCTAAATGAAAATGGTGGTGGCAAGGGGTCCGGAGCAACTCTGCTCAGCTTCGTGTTAATGTTAACTATTAGCTGTGATATGAGGAGACACTTCAGGAGAACTGCTAGCAACAGAAGAGCTGTGGGTCAAAGGTCTCTTCTATCTTGTTTTGAGAAAGAACTTAAAGTCAGGTGGACAAGGAGATGGGGAGGATCTGGAAGGACTTTGAGGGGGAGAAAAATATGACCAAAATATATTTAAATCTAAAAATTATTTCAAATAACAAAAATACAATTAAAAAACAAAACAGTGAGTCATGGAACTAAACAGAGAATTTACCAAAGGTGAAAATATTAATATCCGAGAAACATTTTTAAAAATGGTCAACATTCTTAGGCATCAGGGAGATTGGAAACTAATACAGTAAGATTTCATCTTACTTCACTCAAAATGGCTAAGATTGGTGGTACACACCTTTACTCCCAGCGTGTGGGTGGGGAAGGGGGTAGGGAAGTGGGGATGCAGAGGCAGGTGGATCTCTGTGAGTTCGAGGTCAGCCTAGTCCATAAAGTGAGTCCAGGACAGACAGGGCTCTGATAAACAGAGAAACTTTGTTCTTGAAAAACCAAAAACAAACAAAAGACTAATGACAAAACATATAGGCATGCATGTTAGGAAAAGAGGAACACTTACTGATTTTTGATGGCAATGTAAACTGGTGCAGAAACTATGAAAATCAGCATGGAGGTTTCTTAAAAGTTAGAAAGAGATTCACCACATTATCGAGTTATACCACTCCTGGGCATATAACCAGAGGATTCCAGCATCTGTGTCCACTGATGCTCTGGTCATAACAGCCAGGAAGTGGAATTGGACTAGATGCCAGTCAACTGATGAATGGAAATGAAAATGTGATACATTGCATTCAGTTTTTAAACAAAATTATGACATTCATAGGTAAGCAGGAAACACTTATTCTCAGGTAAAGATATATGTCACGTTTTTTTCTCTCTCTCATTTTTAGATGTTGGCTTTTAATTTTCAAATATATGTTATTTCATTTGGGATACCCAGTAAGGTCAGGAAATTAGCAAGGGACCATGGTGGTATGGTGAGAGAGAGAGAGAGAGAGAGAGAGAGAGAGAGAGAGAGAATAGATTGCAATGGTCTGACGGGCTAAAGGGGAAGATGGAACAGGGGGGTGTGAACAGATAGAGTGGGGAATGTGTGGGAAGGGGAGGGTGGGACTAATAGTCAGGATGAATAGCTTTAAAGACCGTTCAAAACAGCAGCACGGAAACCTACTACTGTAAACGCTTCCTGAAACATGTACACTTAGACAGATAAGAAGAGTTACCCTATGAGGGGACAGTGCCCCTGCTGGTCACTGTAGGCTTACAAATAAAAAGCCCAGTGCCCAGAAGTGGGACATTACTTTTGAAGTTTTTTTGCCATCGTGGACACACAGATCTGGAAACATTACAGTACAGCCGTTGCCAGCATTCTTGGTTTCCCCCTAGAATTTGACCATAAGACCTTATTTCTGAAAACAACACGTATGTGAGTCACTGAACCTGGAGAAATCAAACTGGGATTGACGTGGGAGCTTCACCTCTACTGGGTAGCTTTCACAGTGCTAGAAGGTGCTAAGCATGCTACTGGAGGAGAAAAAGAAAAAAGTCTTACCCAACTATGAACCAATGCAAGGTACAGTACTGACTGGACTAGCAAGATGGGCCCATGGTACAAAAATGGAAGAAGCATCATGGTGCCAACCACCTGGCTGTGCTAAACTCCTCCTCCACGAGATAAACCTCCTACTTGGGACCTCCTCAGGCCAATACCCAGTCCTAGAGCATGAAGAATGCTTACCCCTCAGTGGCACATCTGTGTCACACCATCCACTCCCAGTTCCCAGGGATCATTGCGGGGGGGGGGGTGGTCGGGAGGGTGGAAGTATTGTAAAAGCCAGGGGCAGTATTTTCAAGACATGAGAAAGCAGTTACATTCATGAACCTACAGGCGTTAATATGTGATAATATATGTCACTTTATTAACTCTTTGAGAATTTTATAAAGTATTTCCTTTACAAATTTTATTTAAGATATAATTATATCACAAAAAAGAATGGTAATAAAATTCCTAACTGGAGGGGCAGGAGACGCAGCTCAGTTCATAGAGTGCTTGCCTAGCACGCACGAAGCCTTGAGTTTGGTCTCTGCCACATGAAACTGGACCTGTTAGCTCACATCTATAAGTCCCACATTTGGGAGGTGGAGTCCAGGGGATCAGTTTAAGGTTATCCTTGGTTGTGTAGTGAGTTCAAAACTAGTCTGGGTAGTTTTGAAAACAGCAGCAACAAGAAATAACTCTGTCTGAAGACAGCAATAACAATAAAACAAACAAACAAAATCCACAGAAAAAAAATATTTCTAACCATATGTATGACCTTCATGCCTGCTCATCAAGAAAAATTATTTCTTTTTTTTTTCTTTTCCTTAAGATATCCAGAAGGCTTGGGATGTAGCTTAGAGAGAGAATGGTTGACTACCATGTGCATGGTCCTGGGGTCAATCCTGAGACAGAGAGAGAGAGAGAGAGAGGCAGACAGACACAGACAGACAGATAGAGATGAAAACAGACAGACAGAGAGACAGAGACAAGAAGGGAAGTAGAAGAGAGAGAGAATGCATCCCCATTTCCCACACTGTGCACTGCTGAGAGCCACTCTCTCCCTGAAGGACAGGGGCTAGCTCTTGGGTGTCGGGAGAAGAGCTGTAGAAACCTTTGAGGAAATCTGTTGTAGTCAGGTATCTAGGCTGGATGAGGTGAGAGGTCTTTCTAGCGTCCTCCAATATGGATAACAAACCCAATAAATCCTATTAGAGTGCATGAATAAAATGAAACCCACCAAGACTACTGAAGTTTTAAAAGAAGATTGTAGGGGCAGCAAGATGGAGCCACACATGCTTGGAGACTTGAGTCCTATCCCTGGAACCCCCAGAAAGGTGAAGGGAGATAACTGATTCCACAGATGTAGGCTTTGACCTTCACACATGTGCTTGGCATGCATGTGCTCACATTTATGTATGTCACACGCCTGCATGCACACCAATACATTAAAATGTTTATTTTAAAAAGGTCCTAGCAATCAAGTTAGCCAAGTCAAAGGAAGCAACAGCTGAAGAATCATTCCTCAGTGATTCACAGGAGTGAATTTTAATACTCCAACTATTTTAATACTCCAACTTTCCCCTCATTGAAAGTAAAAATAGAGGGAAAGAAATCACAGTAAGCTATCAATAAACGTTTGCCGAATAAATGAAATGATAGATGTGAAGATCTTGATATACCTGCAGAAGGGTATAATCCTTTGGATGGTGATAAACCCTGAAATCTGTCATAGGGTGTAAAGGAGGAAGTAAGAGGTATGTGAGCCATCGCCGCTAATCTCCTCTAGACGTGCTGTGCTCTCACTTAAAGACTGCTTCCCACGTTTCCTTCCTACGGCCAACAAGCCCTCCCTCTCACTTGGCTGAGAAGGCTTACTCTGAGGAAGGTGTTCTAAAAGCTTGGTCTATGTCCGCTCGAGTGGCAGTCAGTCAAAAGTAGTCTTACCAATGCGTTGTCTTTCTTTCTCTCTTTCTTTCTTTCTATTAGTTATTTCCATTCTCTCCCCTGCCTCAGTCTACAATGTTCTTACTTTCTCACCATAACTTATGTCCGCTGTGCTAGCAAGGAAGACTAGAGTCATGCTCCTGGGAGTGGTCAATTAAATGAAGGAATTCATCTGTAATATTTGTGCCCTGTTTTTATTATTTGGAAATGGAATCTGTCTCGATTCTTTGGCTTTGAATGGTGGTGCCTTACCTACTTTGGATCCCAAGATATTTTTGAGCTCATTTTTGCTGTTGGTGACGGTGGTGGCAGTGTGTGTGTGTTGAGGAAGGACAGAGAATGAATGTCTTAGGAGACTCACAGCATGTTGGAGCTGGAAGATACCTTCAAGGTTGCCTAGTTGAGAGACTTTCAACATATTGAAGAGGTGCCTCCATGCTGCTGTGTACACAGAGAGCTAGTATATGATGATGGGGAAGCTTTCCCTAATCCCAATGCTTGGATATTCAGCATTAATCCATTTTTTTTTCAAACTTGCTTATATTTTATAAATGAAGCAACAGAGACAAAATGTCTGGGTGCCATTTTTAACTTGAAAGCTGTTAGATAATCCTGTTAGTCTTTATGTACCCCACCTTTCCATGGCCTATCACATTTCCCACGAATGAATGTGTGTGTGTGTGTGTGTGTGTGCATTTTACAACTGTGGAGGGCATAGCTTGATGTATGGTATCTTTCTCTATCACTTTTCTCCTTACTTTTTTGAGACAGGGTATCTCACTGAACATAGAGCTCACTGATTGGCGAGGCTGACTCACCAGCTATCCACCAAGATCCTCCCTTCTCTGTCTCTGCTCCCCAGCATGGGGATCACAGGCGTGAGCTGCCACACCCAGCTTTACCCATGGTGCTGAGGATCTAAACTCAGGTTTCCATGGTTGCACAGCAAGCACTTTACCTATTGAGCCCTCTCCCAGGCCTCTCTCACATAACTCTTTTTAACAATGACGGTCTTCATGTTCTAATTCTCTAATTCCTTTTACCACCCCTATACCCTCTTCACCCCACAAAAATGCCATATTTTCTGGTAAGAACTGAGGCCTCTGATACAAGTGCTCTTTCATCTTCTTGTCTCTCTGCTTCCATCTGGCTGTCTCTGCTCCCTCTCCTGTGTGCTCCCTCTCCTGTGCTCTCTCTCTCTCTCTCTCTCTCTCTCTCTCTCTTTCCTCCAGTCTTTGGGGAAGAGTATACCCTACCTCTTTGTCTTCCCAGGACTAACCCCTTTTCTAACCTTCCTTCTGTTTCTGTAAGGATGCTGTCTCAGTTTGGACTTGCATATTCAATCACTTCTTGCCATCTAGGGACTTTCAGTCTTCAGCTGCACTCATCTTTGGGCCTTCCTGTCATGCCTATATTTGAGTGTGACACCACCAGCAGCAGCTGCAGCAGTAACACAGAATTTTCTAAATTTTGCTCTCCCGAATTGTTTTCAAAGTTTCTCGGACATTCCTCAACCTGTTTCCCATCTATTACACTTCTTCCATGGACAGTCTGCACCAATAAATAACATTTTTATTTTCTGAGCGTGTTCTTTTCTGTTTACTGGATTCCTCCAACACCCGTCATGGGCTGTCCATTCTACACAGCCTTTCTGGTGTGCTAGCAGCGGCTGTAACCCTGCCCTCATTTCCACACTGACAGCACTGTTTTGTGACTTTCAAAATCATTAGCCTTCTCTCCTCTGGCAATAGTTATCTGAAGCAGAGGGAGAATCCTTCTTATTTTTGTGTTTCCTACAGAGCTTGTTGAGTAGATATTTGGTCTGCTCACATCTGCTGGGCACATCTGGATTGAGATTAACTTCTCTTGATTCTTAGACAAATAGATTTTAAGGTTAAGAGTTAACGTGCCTGTGACCTCAGTGAGCTTTTTTGTCTAGTGTCTCAAGAGACTAAGGACAGGTTTTGATCTTTGGACTCTTTTTCTGTCTTGACTGAAATTAACCTTAGCCAAACAACTCTGAATTTAATGCCACAGTTTCTTTTCTTTCTTTTCTTTCTTTCTTTCTTTCTTTCTTTCTTTCTTTCTTTCTTTCTTTCCTTCCTTCCTTCCTTCCTTCCTTTCTTTCTTCCTTTCTTTCTTTCTGTCTTTCCTCTCTCTCTCTCTCTCTCTCATTTACTGATGAAATGTGCTCATTTGGCATTCTGAGGGCCATTATAGAAAGTAATACTTTTGATTCGTAATGATTAGCACTAGTATGATTCGTATTACTAGCCATACTGTCAGAACATACACACTTTGAATCACGAGGATGGTTCATGCTCCTTTATCAGACCCCCTGGAAAATTTCTATACGTGGAAGATCAGCTCTGGCAGCCAGGCACAGGTTAAGATATAAGTTTTTTAGCCAGGTGCAGTGGCGCACACCTGTAATCCCAACACTCAGGAGGCAGAGGCAGGCGGATCTCTTTTGAGTTCAAGGTATGGTATACAAAGTGAGTCTAGGAAAGCCTAGGCTACACAGAAAAACTCTGTCTCCAAAACAAGACAAAACAAAACAAAACCCACCACCAACAAAAAGATACACTTTTTTTTTTATGTGATCCAAGCCTGCCCTCACTGGAGGACTTTGCCTAAACAGGCAACACTGGCTTCTGTGAAGGTTTGTGCTCTGGTTTAGAAAAGAATTACTTTATTTCACTTCCAAGTTCCCAGCTTCTACAAAGCGAAATGTTTCCCAGGGGCTCTGAGGCCAGGCTCTCTGACACTTGCTCCTCTCCCTGCTCCACACAGCTTGCCTAAAGTTCGTGGGAACTGCTTTCGCCTTGAAGCTGTGGAGAGTTAATAACAAATAACAAAAACAAAAACAACCTTTTCTGCCTGAAGGCTAAAGCCCAAAGAACTCTCTCTTTTGGCTTTGGGGTTTGAGCGGCCTGAAGCAGGGCCGTTGTGAGTCCTGTCAGGGCTCCAGGCCAGCCAAGGGTAGGCCTTCCAGCCCTTGATGGTGGGGTACACACCATCACCCCACCGAGATTCCAGAAGCTTACATCTCTTTTGCCCAGACACACATTCTCTACTGCTTCTTCATGCTGTGGACGACCTTTGAAGCCAAGGCAGCGGGACGTTGGGCTGGGAAACTCCTGCTTCAGAGAACTCTGTGTCACTGTGTCACAGCTGAAGCTGCCGCGAAAACTGTGCGACTAGAGGCGGCGAAGTTTTGTGATCAGAGGCTGAATTTCTCCAGGCA
The DNA here is from genome assembly GCF_907164565.1 of Psammomys obesus. Classification (NCBI taxonomy): domain Eukaryota; kingdom Metazoa; phylum Chordata; class Mammalia; order Rodentia; family Muridae; genus Psammomys; species Psammomys obesus. Next base: position 7,353,458 of record NW_026596057.1, on the reverse strand, counting down.
GCCTCTGTTCTATGCAGACACCCGCTTCGGATCCCACACTCCTGCTCTGTGCTCTCTTGGCCAGACCCAGGCATTGCCCTTTCCTCCCCAGTTCTCTGGGACATTTCTTCCTCCTCAGCCCCAGGCAGTTATAAGGCTGTTTGGCACCTCTCTAGAGCTCGGCCTGTCTCTTTTTTTTTACCTTTTACAATCCCAGGGTCTCTCCTGGATGGTCTCCCCTTGGCAGACATTTCCAGTCTTTTCAAGCCACTCTCTAATACACAGATAAAAGCACATGAATCCCCTACTTACAGTGAATCTCCAAAGTCCCCCCAGGTCCCCGCTCCTCTCGAAGCAGACGGGCTCCAGTCCCTCCTCCAGGCAGCATTTGATGGAGGCCAGGCCGCTGACCCCGGCTCCCACAATCGCGACTCGCTTCACCATGGTCCTCTGTGGAAGGAAAATGAAGGAGAAGCGTTTTTTTTTTTAATTCACAAAAGCCCCACCCAAGCCTTGGCTAATCAACAAACAGGAAAAGAATTTGGAAGATTAAGAGGTTTTCTCAGTTTAAGTCCTCTGTAGACTGTCTGTGGCGTGTGAATGTGAGAAAGAAAATGTACACAGGTCATCGGGTTAACCCCTGAGCTGGGTTATGTCCCACCCCTTGGCCGGAGCTGGAGCTCGGTTCACTCACTTGTGGTCTTTAGAGCAATTGTAGCTTCTGGCAGAGTGGCTGAAACCAGACCCCCGGAGGGCAGAGTCTTGCATTCTGGACTGGCTTGCCTCCATCCTCCCCGCTCCAGCCCCAGAGCAGCCTGAAGCAGCAGGGAGAGGGTGGCCTCTGTGTGTGTGTTTGAAATCACATTAAGGGCACTTGGATTGACTGGGACATCACAGAAAGCTGCAGAACAGCTGGTAGGGTGGGGTTGGGACTAGGAGCCAGGACACTTGTGGCCACCACAGGTGCCACAGCAGTGCCTTCTGGGCTCTGTCCTGGCATCGTGCCAAAGCCACAACAGCGCTGCTGGAATATACTTTACCGTTCGTCACCGATGGAAGAGAGTAGGTGACTGCCAGGGAGGGTTTGGGGTGCACCGGCAGATGGGAACCATGTCCCCGGCTCTTCCAGTCTGAGACTGTTCAGCTCTGTGAAGCACATGGCACAGTCAGCCTTGGTTTGAGGGTTTTCTGGCCTTGTAAGAACACTGGGAGGCGACATAACACGTTGGGTAAACGATCAGCTCTGTCAGTTCAAGCTGTGTGATCTGAATCTTTTAGTTCCTCTGGAAAACAAAACCTTGTAGCTTCTTTGCAGTGTTTTCTGAGGATCAAATGAACTGACACGTTGTCAAGTTTCTGAGAAAAGGTCCTGGCACGTGTTTCCAAAGTTGGTTCCTTTTCTCTCTTCAAGTTTTTTTTTTTTTTTTTTGAGACAGGGTCTTGCACTCATTATGTAGCTGAGGGTGACCTTGAACTCTCACCTTCTGAGTGCTGGGATTGCAGGCGTGTGCTGTGATACCAGTTTCTGTGGTCTTGGGCTTAATGTAGCCTGGGTGTGCATCAAATAAGCCCTAGCCTACCCTTCAAGCACGAGGACGTTCCCACCCGCGATGACGTTTTCCTGAACATTTTCTCTTTTCTTGTTTTCCACGTGAGCTGTCCATGAGAGCTGGGTAGGCATCGCTTGTACTTTTTAGGAAATCGGAGGGAAGCTGTTCAGCCTTGGAGTCTTACTCTCTGCCGTGTGCTCTTTCTAGGGAAGCCCTGGGGATATGGTGTAATGGGTACAGAATTGTCTCTTGTATTAAAACTCTCTCTTTTCAGGCATCTTTAAAGGTTTTGTAGGACAGGTTATGTCCTACAGCAAGCAGCTACGAGTTTTCAGGAAAGTCTAGAAGAGTCCTCTCAGAAGAGGCCAACATTAGACCACAGTGGGTGCTGTAGAATGACAAACATATTTCCTGTCTACCTGGATGCCAGAGGAGTACTGTGACCCTATGTTTAGAGAAAGAACTGGAGCTTCGGTGCTGGGATAAGGTGCATCAATTTTGGGTCCCTGTTCTATTAGGAATCAGCTTGGTGACATGGGAAAACTGCTCATATCATTTGGGTCCCAGTTTCCTCATTGCGACACAGGTATATAATGTTTACATAATAGCCATTCAATGAAAAATAACCACTTTTATGGAAGAAAAATGGCTCTAGGGGGAAAAAAAGAGAGAATTACATTGAAAGCCATATACAGAAGTATGCTGGCTTTAGAAAGAGTGTGAGCAGGACAGCTGGAAGCAAAGCAGGTCACTTTTTCCTCTCTGGAAATGTAAGGAGCCTTTTCCAAGAGCCGGGTTAAGAAAGAGGAGGAGGTAATCCCCCTGTGGCTTCACTGAAACTGGAGAGGAGGTCAGCAGGGATGTGGCTCCCTCAGAGAAGGCTCCTTAGTGGAGTTCCTTCCTCAGTACCCAGAGAAGAGTGTGTGCCCAGACAGCAGAGATCATCTGGCTTATTTCCTTGCCTGGAGTATTGTTGATTCAGGCACAGGCTTGCTGACTGAAGGAAATAAGAACACATCTATTCTATTGTTAATAGAGGTAGAGGCAGCAAGTTGTGGCCTGGCTCTGCTGTGAGCTTAGTGAAGTCTTCAGACAAGGGATTAAACTATCCCAGGTTCACTTCGTGAAAGAACACACGTGTAGTGATCCTTACATGGAGGTTTGATAAAATCTTGTAAACATTACAATAATGTAAACATTTGCTCCTTTCTCACAGAGAAAAGGATTCACAGAGAAAAGGATTAGAACTACTGCTGGTGGTACAACTAAAAAGGTAACTGGTTTAATATAAATGATGTGATGTGATATTATATTATATTATATTATATTTATTATATTATATTATATTATATTGTATTATGTTATATTACATTCACCAATATTTCAAGCTCTGAGATGGGCTTTGCCCAAGCAGAGTCTAGATCGCAAAGCTGTGGAGACAGTTTAAGTAGGAGATGAATAGCTCACCTGGAGGGTGGAATCAGATGCCCTTGAGGATGTCAGACATAGATTCTGGAGCTCATCAAAAACCCAGTGAGTGGCTTCTGTGTTGCCAACACTCGTATTTTAGGTTTTTATTGAAACTCTACCTAGGGTAGTGATTGGTTTGGTGGGGATGCCAAATTGGAAAAGCAGTAATTTTGATATTTTGTAAAGCCCCAAGATGTCTCATCCTTAAGTTGTAGTAAAAGCCAGAAAGAGGAAATGTTAATGCTGATTTTGCAGTGAGGGAAGAGGCAGAGGGAAACAGCAGTTGATTATGGCTTTGAGGGGTGACTAAGACTTTAGCTGTCAGAGGAGAGGAGGCAAAGGGCTCCAGAGTCAATGAACAGCTCTGGTATGGCGATAGTCCCACAAGGCATGTGTGGCTCCCTGACTTCATTGTGAGCTCATCTCTCCCTTTATTCCCAGGGAAACATATAACAGCACCCACAAGAACATACTACATTTTATTACTAATTAAGCTGATAATATCTGTGGTCTTCTTTCTGCAGAAGGCCATGCTTCCCCCAAATAGGGCATTTTCTTTGATGTGTGTGTGTGTGTCTCAGTTCCTGGTATTATGCTTGTGCTATAATAGCACTATACATATTTGCTGTATAAATTTGCTTTGTAAATTTGCTATATAAATATTTGGCAATGGGTTGGTTGCTTGTTGGTAGAATGAATGAATCCATCATCTTGCATGCTTTTCAATTAAAAATATTGACAGAGCAAATATGTATTGGAGGTTGATATCCTGAGTCAGAGATTGATGTCTCATAATCACCTTTTATCGATTATGCAGCAGGTGGAACCCCTCCCTTCACCAGACTGCCACTGTAACCCAGCATGAACCAGCTCAGCCACCTCTGAGCCGTACGTCTCCTTGGCAGTGTTGTATTTAGGGGGTTGCAAGTTAGAGACCTGGGTTTGAATTTCAGTGCCGGGCAATTATTAGTAGAGGCAGATAGTTTAATATTTCCGTGTCTCCCTTTCCTCTGCTCTAATCCGAAGGTATCCCTGACCTCAGGTACTGTATGACTCACTCTGTCAATGTGTAAGCGGCACTTAAAGGTGTGCGGGCTCTGAGAGAGAGCAGCTGGTGTCAAGCATGCGGGTTGCTGTATGCCTGTGATTCCAGTACCGGTGGGAGGAAGAACACAGGAAGGCATTTTATAAATGGAAGCAGCTCCCTAATGGTACTGATCATTGGGGTGTTATTTTACATCTTGATGCAAAAATAGCACTTAAAGCATTGTTACTCTTTAGGATAGACCATACACTGGCCAATTATTAGTTGGAAGTTTTAAAAGAAATATTATCATTATTGTCATGAAGAAAGCATTGTCAGGGTTAACTGACTATGGAAGAAATAAGTCACATGAATTAAGAAACCATAGTGAGCTTGTTAAGGCTGCTGTTATTGAGGGAATAGGAACTTAACACAAACAACAAGACAAATAAACCACACCAGATTTCCAAATGAGTTTGGAAATCACTGCTGGTTGCACAAAAGGCACTAATGTTTAACAGCAAGGTCAGAAACGACCTTGCTGTTTTCCTATGGATTTTGTATTGTGCCCTCTGCACCAAGGAAGGAAAACAAAAATAATTAGTTAACCAAGGTCACAGTGAGGGTGTACTTCCACTGTTGAAATAATACGTGGGTGTGGGGGGGTCTTATTCCCAAACAGATGGGCCTTAAGCTATTTAAGAGTGTCTCGAGAGCACAGTGATGGTCAGTGTGTTGAACCTTAGCTTAAGATATCTCAGATGTGCATATTTCTTTGCGTGCGTGTGTGTGTGTGTGTGTGTGTGTGTGTGTGTGTGTGTGTTTATGAGACAGGGTCTCACGCTATATCTCAGACTGGTCTGGCTCACAGTGCAACCCAGGTTGGCTTCAAGCTAATGGCAATCTCCCAGATCAGCCTCTAGAGTGCAGGGATGCTGGCAGGAGCAAGGGGCATATCACACACAGTTTGAACACGAGGCAGGGCTGTGTTCTATTCAGCAATCATGCAGGCTTGCAAAAGCAGGTGCTCATCATAGCTTCTATGATAAAAAGTGGGGAAACTGAGGTGGAACAAGTGAGGAGGTCAAGTCTTAGCTGATTCTAAGATCTGTGAATTTTTACGGTGTTCAGCGGCCCCACAAATCCATTACTGAGTGTAATTAAGAGTGAAATAAAAATGACATTTTCTTTCAATTTCTTTATTATTTGCACAACCAACTATAACTGTTAGAACATGAGCACTGAGTTGTTTGGGCTTGGCTACTTAATAAGAGGGACCTTGCCCGGGGTGTCTGTGAAAGAGCTGCTGACATGCAAATCAGACCTTAGCCTAGGAAGTCTGGGAACCTCCAGGCAAAGCATCACCTTTTGAGTAAGTTTTAAATTGTCTTGGAGACCTTATTGGTTCAGTTTACCAGGAAATAACCCTGTGACTGATCTCAGCACTGGACCAGTTGCCCAGCGTGACTCCCTTATGCATTCACTAGGAAGTCATCGTTCCACAGTCAGGCAGATACTTATACGTTAGGTGTGTGTAAATCTCTCAGACTGTCCGATAAGAGCACATCCTTAGGTGGGTTGTCTCATTTCAAGTGTCATCAGCTGTCGTAGATTCAGCTGAATAACTAGGGGTGGGTGAAGGCACCCATAGCTCCTTGACACAGAGCAGAAGCTGGTGAGACCTGGGTTGGAACAAGAGTACATTCTGGGATTTATAACCTCTTCACTATAGCGCTCACCTCCTCAAGCCTAACCTTAACCCAGCCACCACACAGCACAAACTGCCTCTTACAAGTCTGTAACAAGTTCTCTAAGAGAGCAGAGACGTTAAGAAACAACCAGACACAGAGACCCAGTTTTCCCATCTATAAAATGTATGGAATTAAACTGGCTGTGTAAAAGTGACCCTCAAGCCCTTGATAGTTATACTTTTATTAATGTCAATTAATACTTGTATTAATGGTATAAAATTAATTAAATAATAACATAAAATTAATTAATTAATTAACATAAATATCAATTAATACTTACAGTGATAGTATAAAAATTTAAAAAATTGAATACTATACACAGAATAGAGCAGGAAATACAGCAACAGAAAATTGATAGTTGTCAAACTTACAGAATGGTTTGCTTTTTGTTTCAGTTTATGCAAAATGTTACCACTTGGTAGCTAAACCTTCTAAACCACTAACTCACACCGTGGTAGAGGCTTCAGAGGAAAATGCTTATTCATTCATCCAGCAGAGGACTTACCAGCCAACACAGAAGCTTAGTAATCTGACTTTATGTTCCCGTGACAAGGACTCAAGCTCTATTCCTTACTTTGGAGCAAGGGGATGGTAGCACAGTTCCTCCAGGGTCACTGGAGAGGGGCACTGTGTTCTGCTGAGACGATTCTTCTCCGATGCACAATAACAAAACAGGAAAACCTCGGCTCCACCTTCTTCATCCAGAGGAATCAGAGATTTTAATCATTAAGTAGCTGGCATTGCTCATTCCAATGGCCCTGACACAATTAGGATTCCAGAGCTAGGAAAAACCAAAATCGTCTATGTGAGCTGATGTTTGGGAGTTCCCTGTACACAGGATGAGCCTGGTCTAAGAGATAAGAAAAGTTATGAAAAAAAATCGGAACCCAAGGTTAGCTGTTGTTTGTATTTTAAATTGATTAGTTGCAACAGTGGTATGCTGAGAGAAAGACCGTCCAGTGATACGTGCTTCAAAGCCAGCCTTCTGTTTGCAAACTATAAATTAATTTGGGGACTTATAATGACATCCTTCATCTCACCCCTCCAAGGGCTAAGGATAAAATTAGCAGCTGCTGCTACATAAAATCGCAATCATATTAACAGCTGCTTATGTCAAAACTGCATTTCTAAGTCTTTTGGGCCACTTCTCATTTAGTGAAAATATCTATATCCAAAAACATACATCACTCACATTATTAAATACAATTTTTAAAACTCATTTAAGTGCGGATGATTGTCCAAGTGCTTGGGGGAACACAAGACAGATGTGTGAGAAGAACATGGCCTTTGCAGTCAGGAGTCCTGGGCTCAAGTGTCTTCACCAAGCTCTGTAGTCAAAATAATCTTTGACAAAAAATCGTGAGATTTTCCTCAGATCCAGCTTCCTTAATTTAAAATAGGCAATGCAATGCCTGTTTCAAATAGTTATTTTGGAATTAGGTGAGATAATCTGTGGGAGGGTCACATGCACAGAAAACTCCCATGTGTGATGGTGTTGATGGTGCTAAACATCTAATAACTGACGATTGACACCCAATACTGAAGTGACTCCTACAGGCACTGAGAGCAAACCCCAAGAGCCAGTGGTAGATTGAGACAGTGAGTGAAAGGCTCCTGGCAGGCTGAATCTTCTCAACCATTTTAGCATAGTCTGTAACCTGTCTTCTGGAGAACCCTCTATGTCACCGAATATTCTGCTCATTCACTGGGCTCGGCTCTGAGCCTCATGATGCATTAAACGTTTGGCAAGGAGAGACAGCATTGGTAGCTGTTAGTTTAGCTAGCCTCCTGCAGCTCTGAAAATGATAGTAACTGAATGATTTAAAATTTAACTTTTTTTGGCCGTAAAGTAAGCCTTCAAGACTACTGTTAGGTCAAGGGTCTCTTTAACTATCTAAAACCATGTGGCCTTAGGTCAGAAGCATCTTGAAAGATAGGACTGTGTTACTGTGCTGGTTTAGCACTCAAACAAATTGTCCTGATGCAGACATGGAGAATACTAAAGGAGTCCCTCGGCCTGGTGAAGATACACTGCAAGAAGGGGCATTAGGCTGCTGGCTGAACATAAACATGATCATTTTCTTACGCTGTCTCATTCCTGTAATTGGCCAGAGACTTGTATTTATTATGAATAAACAAGACATCTGGGCTTCACTGGGGGTTTCCATTTTGGTTGCTTCTAGGGCTTGATGTTAATTACCTATAGTTAAGGACACAAGATGAAGAAAGCTCTCTAGCCCGCTATCCAAGGGGATCTGGACTCTTAGAAGCTAGGTTGGAAGCCAATAATTCCCTTCCGGAAATAATCTGGACTGCACTGCATGGCTCCTCAGTGGCTGGTTGGAATCATGGTTAGTCTGCTCAAACAACTGCAAGCCGAAGTAAGTAACATATGTCCTTTCTGGGCCAGAGCACTAACTCCACATAACAAGCTCTTTATCTTCAGCATGGAAACTATCGACTTTCAGGAAGGATGCTCTTCTGCCTTGGACAGCTGAGTGACTATGAAGTGCTGAGACATCACCAAAAAAACCCCTAATGCTTACGAAAAAGTCTATTGTATCATCAAGTCTTGAGATTCGGTGATTATTATGTTGCGCTGAGCCACGGCGAAGCAAAGAATTAGAAGTTTGTTCGCTGTATCCTTTGTTAATCTCAAAACCACCGTCTTTTAATAATTAGTTTTAGTTTTAAGTAGTGTGTGGGGATGCGCACATGTGAGTGCAGGTGCCCAAAGAGCCTAGAAGAGACACCCGGTCCCCTGGAGCTGGAGTTACAGGAAGTTGTGAGTTAGCCTCGGTCAGCGCTGGGAACTTGATTCACGTGAACTGCAAGATCAGTTCTTGCTTTGAACTGCTGAGCCATTTCTCCAGCCCCACCGTCTTAGATCTCCCCCCCCCCCCCACTTTGGTTCATTTCTTAGAGCCATAGAATTTTAGGCTGAAAGACTGCATAAGGTTAGTTTAAGCCCTAATTATAAATTAGATTTGTACACCCTTTTCCTTTTTTTGTGCCACGCAAAAAACGTTTAAATATATACAGCTCCCCCCTCCCCCTTAGCTCCTCCACACAAAGAATTTTTTTTTCCCCTTTTTGGCTGTGTTTTATTAAGAAAGCAAACTTCAGGAGCCAAGATGGCGGCGCCGGGAGAGCACTGTGTCTGAGAAGCGGGACAGCACTCTCCGTGCAGCGACCAGGAGACTGAACTCTGGGCCCTAAAACTATAGAGATCGATCATGTTTCCCAGGTGAGGGGAGGCTCCCACGGCATGGGAATCGGTCGGGTCCACTCATGGCTGCCCAGCCAGAACCCGGAAGAAATCCCGAGTAACTCGGGCTTTGGGTCTCCGGGCCGGAGCCGCAAACCTGTGTGTCCTGATCACTTTCCCAGGCTGATTGGTGGGCACAAGGGTGCCAGAGACTGGGAGTTCCAGTCGCAAGAAAACCCCACGGGGAAGCAAAGTTGCGAGTCTGATCACGGGTCACCCAGTCTTTCCCTGGAAGGTCTCAACCATGGGTACCTGCCACCATCACAACTGAGCTCCCCTGCTCGGAGAGCTGTGCGCCCAGCTCACCAGTACAGAGGAGCTGCGCGCCCCAGTGCAACAGAGACAGGGAACCCCTGTCCAGAGAGGGCCCCACAATGAAGGAAGAAACCGTGCTGCTGGGGTCACCTAGGCTTTGCCTGGGGAAAGTCTAGCAGACCGCAAATCACAAACAGGCGAGTACGCCCAGCCATCACAGATCCGGGCCCAAGCAGGGAGCACAGAGTTATTGGGAACCCAGCTCCCACAGACTAGCAGGCGGGCGCACGCTCCGCCAGCCCAGAGGCCTGCTTTGTACCAACTACTCCTTACAGACAGAATTGTGTGCCCCAAGACACCAGAGTTTTAGAGTCACTGTCTGGAGAAACCCTCACATGGAACAAGGAACGAAGCAAAGGGAACAGACTTAGGCAACCCAGTATATCCCCGGAAAAGCTCCCACAGACTGACCCAACCCAGGGAACTGCTGTGCCCCAGATAGCCTGCTGTTACCAGGAGAGCAGTACTCACCTGCCACAGATTACCTCTTGGGTTCTGGGGCACAGAGCCCCAACCTCAGACCTACAAAAGACCGGGAACCATGAGATCAACCCCCAGATACTGCTCCAAGGGGCAACCAGTTATCCCTAACAAAACCGACCAAACCACGGGACACACAGGTTACAGCAGCTGATCAATAAATTTACAGCAAGAAACCCAGAAGGAGGGCAGCTGTCTCCAGGACTTCTCCTGGTGAGAGGAGAGCCCTCTTGACTAATCAGGACCACAGTTACCACCCAGGTCTCTATGCCTGAGGTGAGCTGTAGCAATTCCTGAAAAACACCAGCCATCCAGTGACTATACCCAAAAAGCTGAGAAGTCTTCCTTCAGGAAAAACCATCTTTCTGCCAAAGGGATTCTCTCCACTACAAGAGTCCAGGAACAACCAGAAACTAACTTCAAACAACTAAGATAGCCCAATGGGTAGAGGACAGCATAAAAGTTCAACCAACAAAAGCCAGAGCAATATGGCATCTCCAGAACCCAGTTATTCAGGGGCAAATAGCCGTAAACACCCCAGCATAATTGAAATTCAAGGAGATGACCTAACATCTATGCTCACGAAGAAGATAACAGAGGAAATAAATAAAATACGAAAAGAAATAAAGGAAGCTGCAGCCAAACAGTTTGTAGCCTTTAGAGAAGAAATGCTTAAATCACTGAATGAAATAAAAGAATCAGTGGATTGTTCAAACAAACAGCTGAAGAAATTGACAGAAAAACATGAAAATACAGTCAGACAGGTGAAGGAAACCAGCAAAATAACTCAAGACCTGACGATAGAATTGGAAAAATTAAAAAAAAACACAAATGGAAGAAATTGTGGAGAGAAAGAACTTAGGGAAGAAAGCAGGAACTACAGAGGTTAGCATAACCAATAGGCTACAAGAAATGGAAGAAAGAATCTCAGGTGTGGAAGATACAATGGAAGAAATAGATGTATCTGTCAAAGAAAATGTTAAATCTAAAAAATTCCTGACACAGACCGTCCAAGAAATTCAAGACAACATAAAAAGACAAAACCTAAGAATAATAGGAATAGAGGAAAAAGAAGATTCCCTGCACCAAGGCCCAGAAAATATTTTCAACAAAATCATTCAAGAAAATTTCCCCAACTTAAAGGAGAGGCCAGTAAGAATACAAGAGGCCTATAGAACACCCAATAAATTAGACCAGAAAAGAAAATCCTCCCGCCACATAATAATCAAAACCGTAAGTATACAGAACAAAGAAAAAATACTAAAAGCTGCAAGAGAAAAAGGCCAAGTAACATATAATGGCAAACCCATTAGAATCACACCTGACTTTTCAACAGAGACTATGAAAGCCAGAAAGGCCTGGACGGATATCATGCAGACCATAGCAAAACTCTCAGTCCTCATAGACGGAGAAAACAAGATATTCAATGGCAAAAACAAATTTCAACAATACCTACACACAAATCCAGCATTACAGAAGACACTGGAAGGGAAAATACAACCCAAGAAAATTAGCTACATTCAAGAAAACACAGGAAATAAATAACCTTACTACAGTAAAACAAAAAGCAACCAAGCACACAACCATATGACCACAGCCAACATCAAATTCAAAGGATCTAACAGCCACTGGTCATTAATCTCTCTCAATATTAATGGACTTAGTTCTCCAATAAAAAGACACAAACTAACAGAATGGATGTGTAAACAAAACTCAGCAATCTGTTGTATACAAGAAACACACCTAAGTCACAAAGATAGACATTACCTGAGGGTAAAGGGGTGGAAGATGGCTTTCCAAGCAAATGGATTCAAGAAGCAAGTAGGAGTAGCCATTCTAATATCTGATAAAATAGACTTTCAACCAAAATTAATCAAAAGGATGGGGAAGGACACTTCATACTCATCAAGGGAAAATTCCACCAAGAAGACATCATAATCCTGAACATCTATGCCCCAAATACAAGGGCACCCACATTTGTGAAAGAAACATTGATAAAACTTACATCACACATAGATCCCCACACACTAATAGTGGGAGACTTCAACACCCCACTCTCAACAAAGGACAGGTCAACTAAACAGAAATTAAACAAAGAAACAATATCTCTAACAGAGGTCATGAATCAAATGGACCTAACGGACATTTACAGAACTTTACACCCAAACACAAAAGAATTTACCTTCTTCTCAGCACCTCATGGAACCTTCTCCAAAATAGACCACATAGTTGGTCACAAAGCAAGCCTCAACAGATACACGAAAATTGAAATAATCCCTTGTATCCTGTCTGATCACCATGGAATAAAGCTGGACCTCAATAACAACAGAAATAGCAAAAAGCCTACAGATACATGGAAACTGAACAACTTGCTACTAAAAGACAGCTGGGTCAGGGAAGAAATAAAGAAAGAAATTAAAATCTTCCTAGAACTCAATGAAAATGAAGACACAATATAACCAAACTTGTGGGACACAATGAAGGTAGTGCTAAGAGGAAGGTTCATAGCACTAAGTGCCTTCAAGAAGAAATTTGAGACAGCTCATTCAAGCAACTTAATGGCTCACTTAAAAACCCTAGAAAAAAAGAAGCAGACACACCAAAAAGGAGTATACGGCTGGAAATAATCAAACTCAGGGCTGAAATCAATCAACAAGAAACAAATAAAACAATTCAAAGAATCAATGAAACCAAGAGCTGGTTCTTTGAGAAAATCAACAAGATAGACAAACCCTTAGCCAAGCTAACTAAAAGGCAGAGAGACACCACCCAAATCAACAAAATCAGAAATGAAAAGGGGGACATAACTACAGACACTGAGGAAATCCAAACAATCATTAGGACTTACTTCAAAAGTCTATATGCCACTAAATTTGAAAATCTAAACGAAATGGACAATTTTCTTGATCAATTTGACTTACCAAAGCTGAATCAGGACCAGGTAAATCAATTAAATAGTCCTATATCCCCCAAAGAAATAGAAGCGGTCATCAAAAGTCTCCCAACCAAAAAGAGCCCAGGACCAGATGGCTTCAGCGCAGAATTCTACCAGACCTTCAAAGAAGAGCTAACACCAATTCTCTTCAAACTATTCCACAAAATAGAAACAGAAGGAACATTACCAAACTCATTCTATGAAGCCACAGTCACCTTGGTACCTAAACCTCACAAAGACTCAACAAAGAAAGAGAATTTCAGGCCAATCTCCCTTATGAACATCGATGCAAAAATACTCAACAAAATACTCGCAAACCGAATACAAGAACACATCAAAGATATCATCCACCATGACCAAGTAGGCTTCATCCCAGGTATGCAGGGGTGGTTCAATATACAGAAATCCATCAATGTGACCCACCATATTAACAAACTGAAAGAAAAAAACCACATGATAATCTCCCTAGATGCTGAAAAAGCATTTGACAAAATCCAACATCCATTCATGTTTAAAGTATTGGAGAGATCAGGGATACAAGGCACATATCTAAACATAGTAAAGGTGATATACAGCAAGCCTATAGCCAACATCAAACTGAACGGAGAGAAACTTAAAGCAATCTCACTGAAATCAGGGACAAGACAAGGCTGCCCACTCTCTTCATATCTCTTCAACATAGTTCTGGAAGTCCTTGCTAGAGCAATAAGACAGTTGAAGGAGATCAAGGGGATACAAATTGGAAAGGAAGAAGTCAAATTATCACTATTTGCAGATGATATGATAGTATACGTGAGTGACCCCAAAAACTCTACCAGGGAACTCCTCCAGCTGATAAACACCTTCAGCAAAGTGGCCGGATACAAAATTAACTCAAAAAAAATCAGTAGTCCTCCTGTATACAAAAGACAAAAGGGCTGAGAAAGAAATTAGGGAAACAACACCCTTCACAATAGCCACAAATGATATAAGGTACCTCGGAGTAACCCTAACCAAGGAAGTCAAAGACTTGTATGAAAAAATTTCAAGTCTCTGAAGAAAGAATTAGAAGAATATATCAGAAGATGGAAAGATCTCCCATGCTCATGGCTTGGCAGGATTAACATAGTAAAAATGGCCATCTTACCAAAAGCAATCTACGGATTCAATGCAATTCCGATCAAATTACCAAAACAATTCTTTACAGACCTAGAAAGAAAAATTCTCAACTTCATATGGAATAACAAGAAACCCAGAATTGCTAAAACAATCCTCTACAATAAAAGATCTTCTGGAGATATCTCCATCCCTGATCTTAAGTTGTACTATAGAGCAACAGTTTTAAAAACTGCATGGTACTGGCATAGAAACAGAATGGTGGATCAATGGAACTGAACAGAGGACCCAGAAATAAACCCACACACTTATGGACACCTGATCTTTGACAAAGACGCCAAAACCATACAATGGAAAAAAGATAACATCTTCAACAAATGGTGTTGGTCCAACTGGATGTCTACATGTAGAAATATAAAAATAGATCCATACTTATCATCCTGCACAAAACTGAAGTCCAAGTGGATCAAAGACCTCAACATAAAATCAGACACATTAAATTGGCTAGAAAAAAAAGTGGGGAATACCCTAGAACTCATTGGTATGGGAGAAAACTTCCTGAACAAAACACCAACAGCACAGGCTCCAAGAACAACAATCAATAAATGGGACCTCATGAAACTGAAAAGCTTCTGCAAAGCAAAGGACACCGTCATCAAAACAAAGTGACTGCCTACAGATTGGGAAAGAATCTTCACCAACCCTTTATCTGACAGAGGACTCACATCCAGTATATATAAAGAACTAAAGAAGCTGAAAAGCAGCAAACCAAGTAATCCACTTAAAAAATGGGGAACAGAGCTAAACAGAGAATTCTCTGTAGAGGAATATCGAATGGCAGAGAAACACTTAAAGAAATGCTCAACCTCATTAGCCATTAGGGAAATGCAAATCAAAACAACCCTGAGATTTCACCTTACACCCATGAGAATGGCCAAGATCAAAAACTCAAGTGACAACACATGCTGGAGAGGTTGTGGAGAAAGGGGAACCCTTCTCCACTGCTGGTGGGAATGTAAACTTGTACAACCACTCTGGAAATCAATCTGGTGCTTTCTCAGACAACTAGGAATAGCGCTTCCCCAAGATCCAGCCATACCACTCCTAGGCATATATCCAAAAGAGGCTCAAGTACACAAAAAGGACATTTGCTCAACCATGTTTGTAGCAGCTTTATTTGTAATAGCCAGAAGCTGGAAACAACCCAGATGCCTCTCAACTGAAGAATGCATGCAGAAACTGTGGTACATCTATACAATGGAATATTACTCAGCAATGAAAAATAAGGAAATCATGAAATTTGCAGGTAAATGGTAGGACCTCGAAAGGATCATCCTGAGTGAGTTGTCCCAGAAGCAAAAAGACGGTATATACTCACTCATGTAAACATACAACATAGGATGAACCCACTAAAATCTGTACATCTAAACAAACTAAGCAAAAGAGAGGACCCTAACTAAAATGCTCAATCCCCATCCTGAAAGGCAAAGAGGATGGACATCAGAAGAAGAAGAAAACAGGAAACAACCTAGGAACCTGCCACAGAGGTCCTCTGAAAGCCTCTGTCCTGCAGACTATCAAAGCAGATGCTGAGCCTGATGGCCAACAGTTGGGCAGAGTGAATGGAATTTTATGTAAGAAGTGGAAAATAGCAAGAGCTGGAGAGGACAGGGTCTCCACAAGGAAAGCAACAGAACAAGAAAATTTGAACACAGGGAACTTCCCAGAGACTCACACTCCAACCAAGGACTATTCATGGAGATAACTTAGAACCCCTGCACAGATGTAGCCCATGGCAGTTCAGTGTCCAAGTGGGTTACATAGTAATGGGAAGAGGGACTGCCTCTGACATAATCTGATTGGCCTGCTCTTTGATCACCTCCCTCTGAGGGGGGAGCAGCCTTACCAGGCCACAGTAGAGGATAATGCAGCCACTTTTGATGAGAACTGATAGACTAAGACCAGAAAGGAGAGGGGAACCTCCCCTATCAGTGGACTTGGGGAGTGGCATGCATGCAGAAAGGGGAGGGAGGGTGGAATCGGGAGGGGAGGAGGGAGGGGCTTATGGGGGGATACAAAATGAATAAAGTGTAATTAATAAAAATAAATAAATTGAAATTAAAACGAAAAAAAAAAAAAGAAAGCAAACTTCTGTAATAGGAGCCAGTTCTCCAAGGCACTTCCACGTTGAAGTCATTGTTTTTATCTGTGAGAACATGTCTGCAGAATGAAGGCACTGAAGGGAGATGGAGCGGGACCCCAAGTCTGTTCGATGCCAGTTATAGCATTTAAATGTGCCAGAACTGGTGAGCAGGTGAGGCACGCCTTCAGTCTGTAAGGACTGGCACAGATAACAACCACCTTTATTTATTTTTATTTGTTTTATATTTTTCTACTTTCTTTACTTTTAATCGTGCAGTTTCCATAAGGCAGTTTTCATGGATGTATATAAAGTACTTTGAGCATATCATCTATACCCACCAGCTTTCCCTTTCATTTTCTATTTTTATTTTTTACAATTTATTCATTTTAGATTTTGATTGCAGTTCCCTCCCTTGCCTCCTCCCAGTCCCACCCTCCCTCCTCTTCCCCCGTATTCCCTTCCCCTAGTCCACTCCCTAGTATTCTTCCCTCCTCCCATGCCATCGGTGACCCTAGCCTATCAGGTCTCATCAGGACTGCATGGATCCTTTTCCCTTGTGGCCTGGCAAGGCCGCATCTGGCAAGGTGGCATAGGTATGGAGAAATGATCATAGCAGGCAATCGAGTTCTTGACAGAGGCAGGCCCTCCTCTCCTTAACTCAGGAATCCACATTGAAATTGAGTTGCCTTGGGCTACATCTGAGCAGAGGGTCTAGGTCCTCTCCATGCATGGTCCTTGGTTGGTACATCAGTCTCTGCAGGGCCCTCTGGGCCCAGATATTTTGGCTTTGTTGGTCTTTTTGTGGGGCTCATGTCCCCTCAAAGCCCTTCTATCCCCTCCCCACTCCTTCCACAAGACTCCCTGTGCTCTGCCCAAAGTTTGGCTGTGAGACTCAGCATCTGCTTTGATTCCCTGTTGTTGGGTGGAGCCTTTTAAAGAACCCTCTAGAGTAGACTCCCATCCTGTTCCCTCCCTTCCATTGCTTCTGGTGTCTATCCTGTTTGCCATTCTGAACAACCACCTTTAAAAAAATAAAAAAGGATTTCTTTAGAAGTCTTTATAGCCTGATGAAAAATTTCTAGGAAAGTATCCAGCTGTAACTTAGAAAACTCACATCCCATAGTGTTCTGTACTATGCCTGCCTGAGGAGTCTGTGGTCAGTGGAGATTGCTTAGTTAGAATAACTTTACTCAGCATGTGAGACAAGGAGGAGGACCCACTGAGTCCCCCACGCTCCTCTAACTTATTGTTATTATGTACATGAGTGTATGGAAGTCAGGAGCCAGATGGGGTCACTGAGTCCCTTGGAGCTGGAGTTCAAGGCGATCGTGACCTTCCCAGGTTTTGGGTTCTGGTATTTGAACTCAGTTCTTCTGATAGAGCGGTAAGTCCTATTAGAGGCTGAGCCATCACTCCAGCCCTGTTATACACTGTTTTTGTGTGTTTGTTTGTTTTTTTAATTAAAAAAGAAGGCTAGGGATATAGCTCAGTGTTGAAGAGCTTGCCTTATAACTCGCTAAACCTCAAAAGTTGACATTCCTTTTTTCCTTGTTCATGTTGACATCCCCAGGTATAGCCTACTGCCTGATACATATTACTATTTACTAAACGTTCGATGAATGAATGGCTCTAGCCTGTGAGGGTTGTGTAGGCTTCTCGATGATGTTATGAAGAAGTTAGGAGTTTAATCTGGTCTCTCTTGTGAGGGATAGACCCCTTTAAGAAAGCTTTTTAAGTTTAGACAACCAGAGAACACATTTAAAATATATGAAACTAGAGAGCAGCTGGTATACTCCTGTCCCTGGATACATATCCCTGGCTTGACACTGTCACCATGACCTGTGTTTACTGCTCTGTGATGTTTTCTTGTTAATAGTATTTAGCCGATCTTGGGTTCTTCTGCTGCTGTTGTCTGCCCCCGTAAGAGCCTATGTTTTGAGCTCAGTTTCTCTGGTTTTCGAAAAGTTTACTTTTGTTAGCTACTTATGTTAGTCATTTTACTGAACGCTCAAAAGGTCATAGGTGAGGTGTCATTGGCCCCAACACAGCATTTTGCCATCCTAACAGCTAATTTTCCCCCTCCCTTATTTCTATTCCTTCCTTATTTCAAAAATAACTTGGATTTTTCATCCAGTTCTTCCTGGACCTAGGCTTCTTGAAGTCTTGCTTTTTTTTTCCCTCTAGCACTTATGAAGCTATCTTTTACAACAATGCAGTTCCCATCCTCATTTAGATACTGTAATAGTTAAATTAATGTAATATTTATTCCTAGGCACATCAACACAATTTTATTCTATGATGCCAGGCATAAATATTTAAATTTTTCCTTTGACAACCTGCACTTCATGGTACTGCTAGAATCATTTCCATCTTTGATGCACAGGGATGGAATATGCTGATTGACATGATATGTCATTTTTAGATTTTAGGCAGTTAATGAAAAAATACAAAGATATAATAGCTTCCCCCCCCCCCCCCCCGGTGTGCCTTCACATAGTAAAGGTT
Organism: Psammomys obesus; assembly: GCF_907164565.1. Lineage (NCBI taxonomy): Eukaryota > Metazoa > Chordata > Mammalia > Rodentia > Muridae > Psammomys > Psammomys obesus. The sequence continues at coordinate 7,334,943 of NW_026596057.1, read as the reverse complement.
TGGGAGCGGGTGGTCCTGGATGTGAAAGCCAATGAGCCAATTTACAGGTCACATGACTTGGGCACAGTGATTTATTTTGATGAGAGTCTAAAGACAAGCTGCTATAACTAAATATAAGTAAAATTGAATTATTGATGTCATACATTGGCCTGAGTATTTTACCTAGGTCGCAAAGGTTGATGACCCTTGAAATAGCTCAACATCAAGAGAAATCAATGCCTTTATACAACCAATCGCCTTCTACCTGCCAGCTGCTCAAAGTACAGAGCTATTTAGCAACAAAGCTCCTCATTAACTGTGAGTAGAATTCTGCCCCAGAATTTGTAGTGTTTATAGTTAAGTGTCTAAGTATGGTCGTATGTGTAAGTGTCAGTACTCCTGTCACCCGCATGGGAACACAGTCAGTCCTTATGATGGTGTGTTTGCATTCGCAGGGCAGAAATACGGTTTCCTCTGCCTCTCTCTGACATCCCAACAGCACCGTGGCCTCGAGGACTTTTCCTTCCATTGTATAGCAGTCTCTGCTGTTTACACCAGATCTTTCTTCCTTCTCTCCTTCACAGAGGCCCCGCCCGGGCTTGCACTGTGGGCTGATTAACTCTCACAGTGTTCCCAGGCTCTCCTCTTGCTCACAGACACAGATATCTTCCTTAATAAAACCTTGCATGTTTCATCTCACATTGGCATCTGGCCTGGATGGAGTAGAATCTAATCCTTAGAGGCCTTGCCTTAGCTGCTTTGATCTGATCCTAGGTTATAGGGCAGAATGGACAAGGGAGTTTTACTTCGTGTCAGCACATTGCACCTTCTGGGAAGCAGGCCAAAGCTGTTCCAGGTCAGGGGCGGCTTCCAGGGTAGAAGACAGGCTTCAAAGAAGACTCTTCCTCTGGGTTAAGCTTTCAAAGCCTTCAATGCTTTGGAATGGTTGTTTGGAATTCTTTTATATGTCATGGCCTGGGTAGTTCACTGTAACGATATCTTTGCTTTTCTGTACAGAACAAATGGGACACATCTGGTTTTTATAGAGGAAACCAAGGAACTCTCATGAAGGAAAGATTAGGAAGGAATCCTCATGGGGAGATTTGAAGGAGAGTGGAACCAGCTCACATTTTGTTCAGAAGAGTGAACAATGCAGATTGCAGCAGGAAGCACCAAAGTGGAGGAGGAATTTGGCTCAGGGGAGAAGCCAGGGAACTAATCTTTCTTCCCCTCCCCTCCCCTCCCCTCCCCTCCCCTCCCCTTTCTTCCCTCCCCTCCCCTTCCTTTCCCTATTTTCCCCTTCCCTTTAGTCTCTCTGTCTCTGTCTCTGATTCTCTGTCTCTCTCTGTGTGTGTCTCTCTCTCTTTCTGTTTTGGATCAGGGTCATGCTATGTAGCCCAGGATGGCTTCCAACATGCTGTCTCCCTCTCCCAGCTTTTTGAGTCCCAGGATTACAAATGTGTGTTAGCACACCTGGTTGAAAGCAGCTAGCCTCTCTCTTTCTCTTCCTCCTCTTCCTTCTATCTCTTTCTCTCTTTCCCCCACACAATGCTTGTGCTCTCTTTTCCAAACTCACGGCTCCCAAGTTTGATGAAACAGCAAAAATCCCAACTGAGCAGGCTATTATTATTATTTTTTTTTATGTTTGAAAAGTTATGAGAACTGTGAGGTTCTTTGAAGCAGGCAGTCTGCAAACTGTTGTTTTGAGTGAACAACCCTGGAAAGTTGCTCTGTGCTAGCTTCATGTTCAAGACACCCAGAGGCAAAGGAAGACTGAGTGACCTCTGAGAGTCATTTTGATTAAAAACTGATAATCGGAAGATTTGGAAAAGAAGTTAAGACTTGTACAACTTTCAATGCCGTTAATTTAATAATAGTTTTGAGTTAGTAGAAGCAATCCTCCCCCACTGACTTATGATCAGCCCAACAGGCATTCTTCATCTCTTCCTTCATAGATGCAGGATGATAGGCAAAGCTGATTCAGTGGGCAGTGGTGATGATGAAACGAGTGGAGAGATGTGAAACCACTAGAGCGTTGCCTTGCACGTGTAAAGCAGTGTCCTGCATGCTTCCTGCAAAGAGTCAGACCCTAAAGAGCTCAGAGTTTGAGGCCTACACACCTGTTCCCAGTGCAAATACTCCACTCTGCTGCTGAAGCACAAAAGTAAGGGTGATAAATGGGTGGCTGTGTCTATGTCCTCATGAAACCAGCCCAAAAACTGAGGTTTTGGTGCCCATTGGCTGATTTTTGTTATTCAGGCTTGCTAATTTAACATGATGATTTGAAAAGTTTTTTGTTTTTGTTTGTTTGGTTTCTCTGTGTAGCTAGGCTGTCATGAAACTCATTTTGTAGACCAAGCTGGCCTTGAATTCAGAGATCCACCTCCCTCGGCCATTTCAAGTGCCTAGATCAAAGGTATGAGCCACCAATGCCAGGTTGGTTGAAAAGAATTTTTAATAATTGACAAAGAAAGTAATCTGTTTTTATTTATTTTATTAAAGTCTATTTATTTATCATGTTTGGGTATAAGTATGAGTGCCTGGGCAGAGGTCAGAGGATAACTTGCAAGAACTGATTTTCTCTTCCTGTGGATGAGTCTCAGGATATCAGGCTTGGTGGCAAGTTCCTGTACCTGCTGAGTCATCTTGTCTGACACAAGTAATCTGCTTTTCTTCAATAACTAGGAATATATATATTTCTTCTGTAATTTTTGTTTGAGAACTTTGAGAATTTCATAGATGCATATAGTGTATTTTTATTTGTGAAATTTGAAAGGAATTTGTTTATAAGTAGAGTTAAAGTCTTAACTGCAATGTAATGAAATGGCATACTTTCAGTGAACCTTTGTTTAAGCGTGTTTGTATATGTGTGTTTGTGTGTGTGTTCAAGTGTGTGCAGTTACATGTGAGTGTGCAGGGGAGCCTGCCTGTGTATGCAAGCAGGAGTACCTAGGACAAAGACCAGGCTCTGGTATTGTTCCCCAGGCACTGTCTGCTTTTGTTGATTAGACAGGGCCTCTCACTGATCCGGAACTCACTAAAACATAGTAGACTAGCTGGCCAGGATCTCCAGGAAACCGGCTCTGTCTCTGTCTCCCTCCCCAGCGGGGGGATTAGACCACACCTGGCTTGTAAAAACGTGGGTTCTGAGGCTCAAATTCAGATGCTTATGCTTACAAGGCAAGCGCTTTGCCAACAGGCCTGAGTCAGCAAAGGCATTCAGAGGACTTTAAAGAAACAAATTTCTACTGGAAGAGATTGCTGTCAGACTGGAGAGAGGGGAGGAAAGAGAGGGAGAGAGAGAGGGGAGATAGATAGATAGATAGATAGATAGATAGATAGATAGATAGATAGA